>NC_134485.1:145967935-146095435 GCF_040206685.1 Ascaphus truei | reverse complement strand
TCTTTCCTCTCTCTTTCTCTCTCTCCTCTCTCTCCTCCTCTCTCTCCCTCTCTTCCTCTCTCTCCCTCTCTCTCCCTCTCTTCCTCTCTCCCTCTCTTCCTCTCTGTCCCTCTCTTCCTCTCTCCCTCCCTCTCTCTTCCTCTCTCTCCCTCTCTTCATCTCTTCCTCTCTATCCCTCTCTCCCTCTCTTCCTCTCTCTCCCTCTCTTCCTTTCTCTCCCTCTCTCCCTCTCTGCCTCTCTCTCCCTCTCTTCCTCCCTCTCCCTCCCTCTTCCTCTCTCCCTCTCTCCTTCTCTCTCCCTCTCCCCCTCTCTCTCCCTCTCTCTCCCTCTCTTCCCCTCTCTCTCCCTCCCTCCCTCTCTTCCTCTCCCTCCTTTCCTCTCTCTCCCCCTCTCTGTATCTGGATATCTTATTTACCCTATATATCTTAACTGTCCTACTGTATACTACACCAAAATAACTTATACTGCTTTCTTCCAGATCTGACTCAAGCTTCACACGGAAGACATCGGAATCCCCCTTAACCCAGAAGACAGGTAGGGAACACCACCCCTCCAACTTATAACATTGCGGGAATGAGGTACCTGGACATTGAGGGACTGCGGATCAGGTAAGATCCCAGGCGGGATTGCTGCTTTAGATATTGTGAAGCGGGGACGTCCAGACACTGGTTAAGGGGTTCAGGAAACTGGTCATTCACCTGTGGCTTTTATTTCTAGATCCGACATTTACACACACACACACACACACACACACACACACACACACACACACACACACACACACACACACACACACACACACACACACACGTACGTACGTACGTACATAACAAGGACTAATTGTAGTATAATGTAATAAATACATTTGCCAAAAACTAATGTTGTTCTGACTAGGAATTTATTAAATGTATTTCATTTAAATATTTTATTTTAAAGCGGGGTTGGGGCGGGGTTGGGGGCGGGACTAGGGGCGGGGTTGGGGGCGGGACTAGGGGCGGGGTTGGGTGCGGGTCTAGGTGGCGAGTACATTTTTTGGTTGGGCGAGTAGATTTTTGGGTGATTTGTCGAACACTGTATATATATATATATATATATATATATATATATATATATATATATATATATATTTACAGTTGCTTTATGCTTTACTGTGGAGGGTTTTAGTCACTTTTTTTACCCACCATAACCTTAATAGTCGTGGTGATTACCTACTCTTATCTCATTTGAGCAAATGTCAGCGAGACAAGCTCACACTGATGATATCCATCAAGGTTGAAACATGTCTGTGAGTGGGTTAACTGACTTTGCATCTCCCAAGTCCTTGCTTAAAAGCTGTGTTTAAAGCAGCATGCATTGACTAAGGGTTGCTCATGTAATGTGAGCATGAGATAAAAGGTGGCACTGTGTGCTCATTTGCATGTCATTTCCCAGAATCCCTTGCTGCAGTGGAAGTGCTGTTTGCTGGGTGATAATGGTGAAAGACAGGGTTGCAGACCTGTCTAAGACATGCAAATGAATATACAGGAATATTTACAGTTGCTTTATGCTTTACTGTGGAGGGTTTTAGTCACTTTTTTTACCCACCATAACCTTAATAGTCGTGGTGATTACCTACTCTTATCTCATTTGAGCAAATGTCAGCGAGCCAACCTCACACTGATGATACCCATCAAGGTTGAAACATGTCTGTGAGTGGTTTAACTGACTTTGCATCTCCCAAGTCCTTGGTTAAAAGCTGTGTTTAAATCAGCATGCATTGACTAAGGGTTGCTCATGTAATGTGAGCATGAGATAAAAGGTGGCACTGTGTGCTCATTTGCATGTCATTTCCCAGAATCCCTTGCTGCAGTGGAAGTGCTGTTTGCTGGGTGATAATGGTGAAAGACAGGGTTGCAGACCTGTCTAAGACATGCAAATGAATATACAGGAATATTTACAGTTGCTATATATATATATATATATATATATATATATATGTTATAAATTATATATTATTAATTAATATTATTATCAATGCGCATTATTCATGTTTATCCACCGGCCCTCAAATTTTATCTGACAGAAGAACTTAATAAAGACTGCATTATGTATTATTCATGATTATTTTTATATTTGTTTTTTTTTGTTCCTGATAAAATAAAATAAATATTTATTTACATTCTTGATAATCACAATCATTGACAACAACCCCCCCACATCTACAGTACACCAAAGAAAAAGAATGAATGACAAAACAACATGAATCAGTTCATAGTTATTTTAACTCTCAATTCTCACAATGCTTTTTTTTTTTTTTGATTACTCACTTAAGCAAGTAGTGGTGAATTTACAGGCGCATGCGCAGTAATCAACTAGCTCCCATCCCAAAGAGGATTACACGCAGGCGCATAGAGAGGTGATGCTCTGCTAGGGACTGATTAAAAACACAATTTTGTAGTTATTTTTTTTGTTCCTGATAAAATAAATATTTATTTACATTCATGCTAATCATAATCATTGACAACAACCCCCCCCCACACACACACACACCTACAGTACACCAAAGAAAAAGAATGAATGACAAAACAACATGAATCAGTTAATGGTTTTTTAAACTCTCAATTCTCACAATGCTGTGCAAATCAGATTTACATATCAAATTCGAGAAGGGATTTTTCTAAAGCGTTACTGTGAACAAAACCTCAAAGGGTTGGAGGGGGGGGGGTGAGTCATGCGCAGTAATCAGCTAGCTCCCATCTCAAAGAGGATTACACACAGGCGCAGTGAGGTGACGCTCGGCTAGGGACGGATTAAAAACACAATGGCAAGCTTCAGAAAATGAATGACTCTATGGAGGTGTCTGTCGATAAGAGTTTCAAATCCTTGAGCGAGTCTTGTGTGTGTGTGTGGGGGAGGGAGCTATAGGGTACAGCTGCATGAAGTTCAAAGATGATTACCTACTCTTATCTCATTTGAGCAAATGTCAGTGAGCCAACCTCACACTGATGATACCCATCAAGGTTGAAACATGTCTGTGAGTGGGTTAACTGACTTTGCATCTCCCAAGTCCTTGCTTAAAAGCTGTGTTTAAAGCAGCATGCATTGACTAAGGGTTGCTCATGTAATGTGAGCATGAGATAAAAGGTGGCACTGTGTGCTCATTTGCATGTCATTTCCCAGAATCCCTTGCTGCAGTGGAAGTGCTGTTTGCTGGGTGATAATGGTGAAAGACAGGGTTGCAGACCCGTTTAAGACATGCAAATGAATATACAGGAATATTTACAGTTGCTTTATGCTTTACTGTGGAGGGTTTTAGTCACTTTTTTTACCCACCATAACCTTAATAGTCGTGGTGATTACCTACTCTTATCTCATTTGAGCAAATGTCAGCGAGGCAACCTCACACTGATGATACCCATCAAGGTTGAAACATGTCTGTGAGTGGTGTGACATAGTCCAAAGATGTTAGGCAGCTTTCTGCCCCATTTTAGAGCAGAAAGTGCAGGAATAGTTACAAATGATCCGTTCCACAGCTTCCCATTACCTCAGGCAGCTGGATGGAAAATCCAGACCACAGATTACAATGGCTCTAGTTCTCCCTCACCTGCTCTTCTAATCACACGCACAGGTATTTAGAGGAGAGAGGTTTTGCATTTCACTCTCTCTCCTTAGATCCTGGAGGCTGGGGGTATCGCTGCTCCCCTGTTTCCAGTATCGGGGTTGACGGCCCCTCCACGTATCACAGTACCAGAGGATTTGCCTGGACCCCACGAACAGATAAGACAAAACAAATGGTTATTGCTGTTGCTAAGAGACTGTGCTGTATCTTGTGACCCTAAATGAGAGAGCATTGTTTTAAGCTGGGGAACCAGTTTAGTTGGCCAGCAGCTGTTAGAGAGACTGATTCTGATGTGTAGTTAGATCCCTGAAAGGGATAGGATTTGCTTATATGATTTTGGTTTTATTTCTTGAAATACTGTAACAGTGTGGGAAATATTGTAACACTGAAATGTGTGAACTGCTGAATGAAAGTATCTGAGTACCTCTAACCTACACATGTTAAAGCTGCAGTACCTTACTTGGATGAAAATAAAGCAGGCAGAAGCCTGAGTTAAGCAGCATAATACTTTGCATGATCCTGTTTGTTGTATAATTAACCCTAGAAGACTGTGTCAGGAAGAACCCAGACAGACGTCAGCACTACAAAAGAGGGGCGTTTGTCACATATGGTGGAGAATGCGGGTCGACACTAAAAAGTCTGTGGGTTTGCAAATAAATGCGGGGGTTTAAAATGGCCGCTGAGCTGAACTAAAGTACAGATGCTATGAGTGAAGTCTGTCCCAATGTGTATATCAGTTGTGCTTCTAGCATACACAGAGAATGTGCGAAGTGTGGATGCAATAGCACCCTGAACCCAAACAGAAAACCAAAATGTTTTGCTGAAGAAGAAAAAAAAAAAAAATTGCATCTAGCAAGTGCTGTTTGTAAAGCTAATGCATTTTGCTGAAGTGAGTGAATTTGCAGCTAGCAAGTGCTGTATGCAAGTTGCTGAAGGGAGTGAAATTGCAGCTAGCAAATTGTTCCTGCCGGGTTTCTAAAATGGCCGACGTGAAATGTTTATTTTGTAATGTACATAATCATGAAAAACAGTGTCCCTTCAGGCCATACGATGATGATGATGACGACTCGTATGTGGCCCCTGGAGGAGAGCCGTACCCACAGATGAATTTAGTATGCTGGGCCTGTCATAAAGTAGGTCACATGGAAGATGTGTGCCCCAAAATTTTCAAAGACAAACAGCTGCAAAAGCAAGCAACGCCCTATGTGTGCAAGCAAGATGTGGAAGCTGATACCAGTGAGCGTGTGCCCAGTACCACTGATATCTCTGGAGCTAATAAAGCAAAAAGAAAGAAGAAGAAAAAGAAAACTGTCCCTCAAGTCACAGGGGAAGTGACCGAGCCACTTGAACCTGCGCTGTCAGGACATGCGTCAGAAAGGCGCCGAGATGTGCTGCAGACCGGAGTGATCGGCAGAATTGTCACGGGAACAGTGGCAAAGGAAAAGGAGGAGCAGAGGGAAGCTGAATCCTTGAACCAGGATAAAGAGGCTTTGGTTTCTGCACTCCAAGCTGCCCGCCATAATTATGAAGTCCTGTGGCAGGATTTGGTGAAGGAGCGAGAATGTTGGAAGAAGGAGCAAGAATCTAACAATAAGGTGCGAGAAGCGAACGCCGAGTTACAGAGGTGTATACTTCCAGCTTTACAAGAGCACGAGGCTTTGAAGAAAACAGAGTCTCTCTTACGGAGTGAGCTGGAAGAGGTGACGACTAGTCTGGAAAAGGCCAACACCGTAATTGTCACCATGGATGAAAAACAGATTAAGTCTGACAAATTGATTGCTATCCTAAAACAGAAATACGGGAAGGCTCTACAAGAGGTTCATGCGCTCAGCACAGAGGTGCAACACTTGCGCCTGGAGGGCCACGGTCTGAACACAGAGCTGGGAATGTTGAAGCAAACCCATGAAATTGCCCTAAGTGAGTTAGAGACTGTAAAGCAAGAAAATGAGACTCTGAAATTGGAAAATTCAGATTTGACTGACCAAGCAGAAAAAATAAAGAAACAGTTGACTCAGGAAAAATTAGAAGTGCAGGAAGCACTGATGCACACTCAGAGCCAGCACCAGGAAGAAATGGACGCTCTGAGAACAGAATTGCGAGATGTATGCACAAAACAGAATTCTCTCGTGGAGGAACTTAACATTTTGAAAAAGGAGAAAAGCATTAGAATAATTCAGAAGCACTGCAAAGCTCTTATCCAAGGAAGAAGGGAAAGAGAAAATTATCAGCGTAAACGCGCCGCAACTATCATCCTACAGGCTGCTTACAGAGGGATGAAAATTCGTGTGTTCAATCACCGGAATAAAGCAGCCTGTGTTCTTCAATCATTCTACCGTGCCCGCATGGTACGAAACAGGTTCTTCATTATGAAAGGAGCAACTATAAAAATCCAGTCTCTGACTAGGATGACACAGAACAGGATTCGCTATCAAACCCTGAGAAATGCGTCACTGGTTATCCAGCGGTACTTCCGCCTGAATAAATGTAGACCTCAGGAAAGAGAGGTCCAAGACTACATGCCTGCCGGCTGCAAAGGTAAAATGCCACAGGGTACAGCCGGAGTTAGTGAGAGCCCCATCAAGGTGAAGGTGCTCCAGGTAGTCAGTGCTTCATCTTCTAAGTACCATATAATTGCCCCAAAGGAAAAATCCCAAATCTCTGAGAGTGATGGTCGTGAGAAAATACATGGCAGTAAGAAGTACCTTAAAGGTTCAAAGGTCGCAAATCAAAAGCGACGAAGGTCAACGCTGGCCTTGAATTTTTCCGGATCTCGCCACTCTGGGCCACAATATAAAGACAAAGACTATCCGGGCCCAGAGTTCCGTCAGAAGCTAAAGAAACAGTCCAGTCATTTGCAGTTTGCAGCGGCCTATGAAATAAAGTCAGGAAATGTAATGGACTGGAAGTCAAAGAAAAAAAAAAAAAAATGTGTTTGGGGAATTGACCGATATTTTTTTGTTATTACACGTGTGGACTATGTCACGGACACTTAACTATGCAAATAAGCTATTGTAGTTAAGGTATATTAGGCCTCTAGAATAAGCATTTTGTCAAGGGTACAGTGTTATATTGGTTCTCTGTGTTGAAAATGTAGCTAAACTACAAATTAATATACAGGGTTGATGGCCCTTTCAGTTGGTAAATTATATAATGAAGTTCATATTCGTGTCATGTGAATACTTAATGTTGTACTGAGGAGTTAGCTCAAGTATTTCAGGTAGGACGCTCACCCCAGTGAGGTCCATGGCCGCTCACCCCAGTAGGTGTGAGCTGGGGAGGGGGATATGTGACATAGTCCAAAGATGTTAGGCAGCTTTCTGCCCCATTTTAGAGCAGAAAGTGCAGGAATAGTTACAAATGATCCGTTCAACAGCTTCCCATTACCTCAGGCAGCTGGATGGAAAATCCAGACCACAGATTACAATGGCTCTAGTTCTCCCTCACCTGCTCTTCTAATCACATGCACAGGTATTTAGAGGAGAGAGGTTTTGCATTTCACTCTCTCTCCTTAGAGCCTGGAGGCTGGGGGTATCGCTGCTCCCCTGTTTCCAGTATCGGGGTTGACGGCCCCTCCACGTATCACAGTACCAGAGGATTTGCCTGGACCCCACGAACAGATAAGACAAAACAAATGGTTATTGCTGTTGCTAAGAGACTGTGCTGTATCTTGTGACCCTAAATGAGAGAGCATTGTTTTAAGCTGGGGAACCAGTTTAGTTGGCCAGCAGCTGTTAGAGAGACTGATTCTGATGTGTAGTTAGATCCCTGAAAGGGATAGGATTTGCTTATATGATTTTGGTTTTATTTCTTGAAATAACAGTGTGGGAAATATTGTAACACTGAAATGTGTGAACTGCTGAATGAAAGTATCTGAGTACCTCTAACCTACACATGTTAAAGCTGCAGTACCTTACTTGGATGAAAATAAAGCAGGCAGAAGCCTGAGTTAAGCAGCATAATACTTTGCATGATCCTGTTTGTTGTATAATTAACCCTAGAAGACTGTGTCAGGAAGAACCCAGACAGACGTCAGCACTACAAAAGAGGGGCGTTTGTCACAGTGGGTTAACTGACTTTGCATCTCCCAAGTCCTTGCTTAAAAGCTGTGTTTAAAGCAGTATGCATTGACTAAGGGTTGCTCATGTAATGTGAGTATGAGATAAAAGGTGGCACTGTGTGCTCATTTGCATGTCATTTCCCAGAATCCCTTGCTGCAGTGGAAGTGCTGTTTGCTGGGTGATAATGGTGAAAGACAGGGTTGCAGACCTGTCTAAGACATGCAAATGAATATACAGGAATATTTACAGTTGCTATATATATATATATATATATATATATATATATATATATATATGTAGAGGTATCAGTACCGTGTTAGCCGAGCTTCAATAATCAAAAAATAAATAGGGGGCTGCTACTACATAGGTGAGACAGGACAGGGGCTAAACAAGAGAATGAACCTGCATCGCCACAGCATCACACGCGGAACAAGAGACAGTCCTGTTGGCGAACATTTCTCTGACTCTGGCCATAAGATGAACGATCTGAGGGTTGCCATACTCAAAGGTAATCTTAAAACTCCGAAAGAGAGACGGCTGCATGAATACAAATTTATGCAACTGTTCGGGACACTTAGCAGTGGCCTAAACAGAGATCGAAATTTTATGAGTCATTACTGACACTAGCGAACTCTCTTCCCATGAGTGCTAAAGGCCATGTCTGTACATACTGTGCTATATGTATGCACACACAGCTGTCTCTCACACATACTAACACTCCTTATTTTTCCATCCATATACACCAATAGGGACCACATAGTATCCACACACACTTTTAGTTGTGCTACAAACTCTCACATTTCCACACCCACCCACACCATTTATATCCCTCTCACTCCACACACACCTTGTGTAGAGCACTGTTTATACTGTGGGCTCTCCATTCATTTTTATTCACACTGATACACATACACACTCTTTCTTCACTTGCTTTCAGTTACCCTTTGACACCTCTAGCCATAAAACACATCCACACGGGGGAAGGAACAGCACAGATAACATTCCAAGAGACACTGTTTTTAAGTTATCCTTGCTTCATTCATTGTAACATCGCCGGAAGAAGAGATCAGTGTATCTCGAAAGCTCGCACAAATAAAAGCATTTCGTTAGCCACAGAACGGTATCATCTATTTATTTTTTGATTATATATATATATATATATATATATATATGTGTATATATATATATATATATATATATATATATATGTGTATATATATATATATATGTGTGTATATATATATATATGTGTATATATATATATATATATATTGTGACAAACGGCTTACTCCGGGGCTCCGTCGTTTGTCCGGGACTGTTTAGAACACGGTCTTTTAGGGTAGGTTAAATGATGAGGCGTCACGTACTGTTCCTTTAAACAGGCTATGCCTGGTTTATTCAGTCCCAGGCACTGAGACTGCCACAGTGCATACAACAGAAAACAGATCAAAACAAAAGCTGCTCACCTGAGCGATAACTTAACTTAGATATCCCTGACTCAGGGTTGGAAGTGGCTTTTCCACTTCCAACATCAAAACACGGTACTTTTGCAGTCTTACACAAATTAACAGAAAGATTGAACCTGTTTGGGGAAGAGGCTTCTCCCCTCTGTAGTTCAGCAGCCTTCCAGCCTCCTGGCTCTTGTGGGGAGACCAGAGCAAACAGGAAATCAGTCTTTCATACCTGATTCCTAATTAGCATGACAGGTGACAGAAATCAGGCAGCAGACAAACTCTGGTCTGGATCTCTCATCCCTCAGTTCCAGCGCTTGCCAAACTGTGGGATGGAGTGTATGTATTATAAGGCTGCACTCCCAGGCCAAACAGGATAGAAACTGTCTAGTATCCTGGGAGCCCTATATACGGAATTTATTACCATCCCCTGGTTTCTGTCACATATCCTCCCCCCCAGCTCAGACCTCGAGGGATGAGCGACCATGGATATTAGGGAGTGCATCCTTGACAACCCGTCAGCATTGCCATGTTTGTGCCCTGACCTGTGTTCCACAGAAAATTTAAAGGGTTGTAGGCTTAGGAACCACCTGGTCACTCTAGCATTCTTTTCCCTGTTTTGACACATCCAGGTAAGGGGTGCATGATCTGTGACCAACCGGAATTTTCTCCCCAACAGGTAGTATTTGAGCGTCTCTACAGCCCACTTTATTGCGAGACACTCTTTCTCTACTATGGAGTAATTTTTCTCCTGGGGATTTAGTTTCCTACTTAAATAAAGGATGGGGTGCTCCTCACCTTGAGACTCCTGGGAGAGTACCGCCCCCAGCCCTACCTCAGATGCGTCGGTTTGGACTACGAACTCTTTGGAGAAGTCAGGTGTGACCAACACTGGTTGGGCACAGAGAGCTTCTTTCAGGCTTCTAAAGGCCTGTTCGGTTTCGGGGGACCACTTTACCATTAGCGGTCCTCTTGCTTTGGTGAGGTCTGTTAGTGGGGTTGCCTTAGTTGCAAAATTGGGAATAAACCTTCTATAGTACCCAATTAACCCCAAAAAGGTCCTTACTTGTTTTTTTGTAACTGGCCTTGGCCAATTTTGTATAGCCTCCACTTTGAGTGTTTGGGGTTTGAGTAAACCTCTGCCAATAGAATATCCCAGATACTTGGCCTCCTCCAGACCAATAGTGCATTTAGCGGGGTTAGCAGTTAGTCCAGCAGACCGGACTGCGTCAAGCACAGCTTGGACCTTTGGAAGGTGGGATTGCCAATCTTCACTATGGATTACCACATCATCCAGGTAGGCGGCAGCATACCGAGCATGTGGTTTTAAAATTTTATCCATCATTCTTTGGAATGTGGCGGGAGCTCCATGTAAGCCAAAAGGCAACACCTTATACTGAAAGAGGCCGTCTGGGGTTGAGAAGGCTGTCTTTTCTTTTGCCCTTTCTGTGAGGGGAACCTGCCAGTACCCTTTTGTTAGGTCTAGGGTTGTGAGATATCGGGCTTTGCCCAGTCTCTCTACAAGTTCATCTACCCTGGGCATAGGATAAGTATCAAATTTTGACACCGCGTTTAGTTTCCGGTAGTCATTACAAAACCTTGTTGTACCATCTGGCTTTGGGACTAAGACTATAGGGCTGTTCCACCCACTTTGGGATTCCTCAATTACACCTAGTTTTAGCATTTTTTTAACCTCTAAACTTATAGCCTTTCTTTTGGCCTCTGGGATTCGGTACGGTTTAAGGTTAACTCGGACCCCCGGTTCAGAGACTAGGTCATGTTCAATTACGCTAGTTCTACCTGGCCGTATAGAGAAGATTTCTTTGTTTCTTTTCACTAAATTCTGAACCTCTCGTTTCTGATGAACAGACAGGGTTTCAGCTATGCTAACCTCTGGGTCAGTTTCTTGATTCTCTGACGGACCTGGGGGTACTAGGGTTAACAAGACTTCTCTATCTTTCCAGGGCTTGAGTAGGTTTATATGGTAAATTTGCTCAGGTTTCCTCCTACCTGGCTGTCTTACCTTATAATTTACTTCTCCCACTCTTTCCAAGACCTCATATGGCCCATGCCATTTAGCAAGGAATTTACTCTCCACGGTGGGAACCAGAACTAGTACCCTATCACCTGGAGAAAAAATTCTGACCCTAGCACCCTTATTATATGTATTCCTCTGTGCTTCTTGAGCTTTCTCCATGTGTTCCCTCACTATGGGTAGGACTGCAGCAATGCGGTCCTGCATCTGGGCAACATGCTCTATTACACTTCTGTAAGGGGTAACCTCGTGTTCCCAAGTCTCTTTGGCTATATCCAGTAAGCCCCTTGGGTGTCGGCCATACAATAGTTCAAACGGGGAGAAGCCAGTGGATGATTGGGGAACTTCCCTAATGGCAAATAACAGGTACGGTAACAAACAATCCCAGTTTTTCCCATCTTTATCAACCGCCCGCCGTAACATGCTCTTTAAGGTTTTATTGAACCTTTCCACTAAACCATCTGTTTGTGGATGATAGACTGAGGTTCTGAGATGCTTGATTTTTAGGAGTTTACATAGCTCTTTTGTTACTTGGGACATAAATGGTGTTCCCTGGTCAGATAAGATCTCTTTAGGAATTCCGACCCGGGAAAACAGAAGTACTAACTCTTTTGCTATGTTTTTAGCAGAGGTGCTACGTAGGGGAACTGCCTCCGGATATCGGGTAGCATAATCTAATATTACCAATATATGCTGATGTCCCCTAGCAGACTTTATTAGGGGTCCTACTAGATCCATAGCAATCCGGTCAAATGGTACCTCTATTATGGGAAGGGGTACCAATGGGCTACGGTACGCCTTGAACGGGGCGGTGATCTGACATTCTGGGCATGAGGAACAATAATTCGTAATTTCTGCCAGAACCCCAGGCCAATAGAAGCTTCGGAGAACCTTTTCTTTTGTCTTTTCCACCCCTAGGTGTCCCCCCAATGGATGACTATGTGCGAGGTGTAATACTACGTTACGGAATGTCCGTGGTACCAACAATTGTTTAGTTGTAACTGATTTCCTTTTATCAACCCGATATACTAGGTCGTTCTCTACCTCGAAGTAGGGGTAAGCAAGTGACCTATCTGGTTGGCCAGGAGTACTATTCTGGTCCCGTATATTTCCCCTTGCTACCGCTAATGTGGGGTCCTCCCACTGGGCCTTCTTAAAACTCCCAGGACTGACCTCTATGTCAGCGAGGGTCTTATCCGGTTCTGGGGTGGTAAGTGTCTGCTCAACATCTTGATTTGGGGTATTCCCTACCAAAGTAGTGATGGGGAAGGGAATTTTACAGCACTCCTCCTTTTCCCCCTTCTTATTTGGGCCCTCGTCAACCTCCATTTCTGAAAAAGGGAAAGGATTTGTTTCTTCTAATACTTCATTATGGTCCGCTATTGAACTCTGGGCGCTATTCTGAGCGGGGGACCACATTTTTAGAAAATGGGGAAAGTCGGTCCCTATTAACACATCATGTGCCAGTTTGGGTACAATACCCACCTTGAAATCTAAAGAACCAAACTCTGTTTCAAAAAAAACATCAACAGTGGAATATTCATGATTATCCCCATGTATACAACAAATTGCCACTCTTTGTGAACTGTTTCCCTGTTTCTTCTTAATGGGCAAGAGGTATTCGGACACTAGTGTGACCATGCTCCCAGAGTCAAGAAGTGCCCGAACCCTCTTACCATTAACCTTTACAAATGCCCACAGATGGTTATTCAAGGGGTCCTCTGGGCTAGGGCCCATACATTGGGACAACAGCGAATAAGGTTCCACGCTGTTGCATTGCATGGGCTCATCATTTAGTGGGCAGATTTTTGCTGTGTGGCCCCTCTCATGACAATTTACACATTTAGGTACATAGTCTGTGTCCCACTTAGAGCCTTTTCCCGGCTCCCCATGTTGGCTATTGGCTTAGTGTGCGAACCACTGTTGCTGGTGCTGCGTGAAGGTGGTCGCCGCTCTTCAGCGCCCCTTAACCCCGGTACCCTTTTACCGTCTCTGGAAGAGTCCTGGAACCTCGGGTAGTGGGGTTGCTGCACGACTGTGGGTTGCGGGTGCTCTTCTGCTGCATTGTACCTTTCTACGAGGGCCACAAGCTCATCCGCATTGTGGGGGTCACTCCGACTGACCCAACGGCGTAAGGCAGAGGGAAGTTTCCTCAAGAACTGGTCCATGACCAACCGTTCCACGATGTGGCTGGCTGAGTTGATCTCGGGTTGTAGCCACTTCCGGGCGAGGTGGATGAGGTCATACATCTGGCTTCGGGTGGCTTTATCCATCGTGAAGGACCATGCGTGAAACCTTTGGGCGCGAACAGCCGTGGTTACGCCGAGGCGGGCGAGGATCTCGAACTTCAATTTTGCATAGACGTTAGCTTCGGCTGGCTCTAGATCAAAGTAAGCCTTCTGGGGTTCGCCGCTTAGGAAGGGTGCGATTAGACCAGCCCACTCAGCTTCTGGCCATCCCTCTCTCTGTGCCGTGCGTTCAAACGTGAGAAGATAGGCTTCCACATCATCCGAGGGTCCCATCTTCTGAAGGTAGTGGCTTGCCCTGGTCATTTTCGGTACTGGGGCTGCCGCTGCCAGTGGAAGGTTACTGATAGTCCCCCTCAGGATCTCGAGTTCCTGCTGTAAGCCCTGAGCGAACCGCTGTTGCTCCTCTCTCAGCAAGCGGTTTGTCTCTTGCTGGTTTGCATTCGCGTTTTGCAGGGCTTCATTCGTCTGTTGCTGGTTTGCATTCGCCTGTTGCTGGTTGGCATTCGCCTGTTGCTGGTTGGCATTAATCTCTTGCTGGGCTATTAGCAGCTGTTGCTGGGTTTCATTCGCGTCTTTCTGGGCAGCGACATTGCGTACCAGCGCACCCACCACGTCTTCCATCTTGTTTCCAGAGGATGAAAAAAACTTTTTTTTTTTTTTTTTTTTTTTCAAAGTTCTTCAACCCGCAGACCCCCTAGTGCTCTGCCCGCATTCTCCACCATATGTGACAAACGGCTTACTCCGGGGCTCCGTCGTTTGTCCGGGACTGTTTAGAACACGGTCTTTTAGGGTAGGTTAAATGATGAGGCGTCACGTACTGTTCCTTTAAACAGGCTATGCCTGGTTTATTCAGTCCCAGGCACTGAGACTGCCACAGTGCATACAACAGAAAACAGATCAAAACAAAAGCTGCTCACCTGAGCGATAACTTAACTTAGATATCCCTGACTCAGGGTTGGAAGTGGCTTTTCCACTTCCAACATCAAAACACGGTACTTTTGCAGTCTTACACAAATGAACAGAAAGATTGAACCTGTTTGGGGAAGAGGCTTCTCCCCTCTGTAGTTCAGCAGCCTTCCAGCCTCCTGGCTCTTGTGGGGAGACCAGAGCAAACAGGAAATCAGTCTTTCATACCTGATTCCTAATTAGCATGACAGGTGACAGAAATCAGGCAGCAGACAAACTCTGGTCTGGATCTCTCATCCCTCAGTTCCAGCGCTTGCCAAACTGTGGGATGGAGTGTATGTATTATAAGGCTGCACTCCCAGGCCAAACAGGATAGAAATTGTCTAGTATCCTGGGAGCCCTATATACGGAATTTATTACCATCCCCTGGTTTCTGTCACAATATATATATATATATATATATATATATGTATATATATATATATATATATGTTATAAATTATATATTATTAATTAATATTATTATCAATGCGCATTATTCATGTTTATCCACCGGCCCTCAAATTTTATCTGACAGAAGAACTTAATAAAGACTGCATTATGTATTATTCATGATTATTTTTATATTTGTTTTTTTTGGTTCCTGATAAAATAAAATAAATATTTATTTACATTCTTGATAATCACAATCATTGACAACAACCCCCTCACACCTACAGTACACCAAAGAAAAAGAATGAATGACAAAACAACATGAATCAGTTAATAGTTATTTTAACTCTCAATTCTCACAATGCTTTTTTTTTTTTTTTGGTTACTCACTTAAGCAAGTAGTGGTGAATTTACAGGCGCATGCGCAGTAATCAACTAGCTCCCATCCCAAAGAGGATTACACGCAGGCGCATAGAGAGGTGATGCTCTGCTAGGGACTGATTAAAAACACAAATTTGTAGTTATTTTTTTTGTTCCTGATAAAATAAATATTTATTTACATTCATGCTAATCATAATCATTGACAACAACCCCCCCCCACACACACACACACACACCTACAGTACACCAAAGAAAAAGAATGAATGACAAAACAACATGAATCAGTTAATGTTTTTTTAAACTCTCAATTCTCACAATGCTGTGCAAATCAGATTTACATATCAAATTTGAGAAGGGATTTTTCCAAAACGTTACCGTGAACAAAGCCTCAAAGGGTTGGAGGGGGGGGGGGGGTGAGTCATGCGCAGTAATCAGCTAGCTCCCATCTCAAAGAGGATTACACACAGGCGCAGTGAGGTGACGCTCGGCTAGGGACGGATTAAAAACACAATGGCAAGCTTCAGAAAATGAATGACTCTATGGAGGTGTCTGTCGATAAGAGTTTCAAATCCTTGAGCGAGTCTTGTGTGTGTGCGTGGGGGAGGGAGCTATAGGGTACAGCTGCATGAAGTTCAAAGATGATGACATACTTTAATTTCAAAAGGCAGTTCATCATAATAATATGATCCCTACACCCCCAAATACAGTACATAAAAAGCACACAAATCAACCATGTGCAGTCAAACGCACAGGGTCGCAGTCAAAAGCTACAGCACAGATTGAATATCGTAAAATCAAGATGGTTTTTGCAGGCTTGTGGAGAAAATAAAAATAAAAAAATGAGAAAAAAATTTTTTTTGGTCACTCACTCAAGCAAGAAGTGGTTGGTGAAGTTACAGGTGCATGCGCAGTAATCATCTGCTGTCAAGCAGGAATGTGATTGAAACCAGAAAGACACACATTCAAAGGAACGGTGTGGGAGAGATGTACTGCATTGTAGATAAGATAACAAGTTGAAATACCCTGCAGTGCAGTAAATTATCCTGTGTGTGTCCGAGCGAGGGGAGAGCGCTGTATATGCCGAAATGTGACACTGTTACAGTACTGTACACGCCTATGCGTTTCAACAATTTTCAAATGAGACATACAGCACTGCAAATGCATGTATACTGTAAATATGCAAATTTACAATTACTGCGCGCACACACGCAGACTGTGTACTGACGTAGGTTGAACTGCTAAGGTATTAGACTTCCAAGACAACAGCTCGCGAACGCCCCCCTGAGTTTTTAGACGGCATTGCAGTATTGCAGACAGCGAGAATAAAATGCTAATATCACGAGCGCTAAAATAACGCAATTCACTCCGGACAAAAAAAAAAACACATCTGACCGAGATTATGAGCGCCGCGGAAACAGACGATTTATGCTAAAGGCGGCCGTCACTGTGTATGTATATATATATATATATATATATATACACACACAGTGTTCGACAAACCTATTCCCCCACTCGCACCTGGCGAGTGGAAATTGGCTCGTGGCCAGTAAATTTCCCCTGCCCTGCAAAAAAACAAAATCCCCTGCACTAAAAATAAAATTAAAATCTCTCTAGCTCTGTGGTTCCCAATCTGTGCGCCGCGTGGCTGGCCTACAGGGACGCCGCGATTGTGTGTGGATTCCCCCTCGCAGCCCATCTGTCCTGTGCTGGAGATCAGCCCACCGCACTACACCGGCAGGGAGAAGCGAAGCTGCAGCACGGAGAGGAATCACTCCCCTCCCCCCCCCCTTCCTGTACCGGCAGCCGCAGGGACAGAGGAGAAGCTGCAGCACGGAGAGGAATCTCCCCCCCTCATTCCTGTACCGGCAGCCAGGGACATAGGAAAAGCTGCAGCACGGAGAGGAATCCCCCCCCCCCTCCTTCCTGTACCGGCAGCCAGGGAAAGAGCAGAAGCTGCAGCACGGAGAGGAATCTCCCCCCCTCCTTCCTGTACCGGCAGCCAGGGAAAGAGCAGAAGCTGGAGCAGGAAGAGGAAGCCAGCCCCCCCCCCTCGCCTCACTCCGGTGCCAGCTGGAGAGGAAGTTCCCCTCCCCCCCCCTCAGCTGCAGGGAGAGAGAGAAGCCAGCCGGCTCCAGCCACTGCCATCAAGGTAAGAGAGACTTCAGCTGCAGGGATCCCCTCCTTCACCGCTCCACCCAGGAGCCATAGTCCCCCACAGCCTTCTGAGACCCCCCTCCCTGGCTGCCCACATACCACCACCCCCAGGGTGCCCAGGTACCTATCACCCCCCCCCCCCACCACCACCACCACCACCATCCACGGCTGCTCAGAGCCTCCCTGCAGCAGCACCCTTTCCCCTCCACTCCTCTGCTGCAGTTCCCCTGCACTTTACGCCCCTCATGCGTGTGTATATGAGTGTGTGTGTGTGTGTGTGTGTGTATATGAGAGAGAGAGTGTGTCTGTGTATGGGAGAGAAAGTGTGTGTGTGTGTGTGTGTGTGCAGGACGCCAGAAATACCCCCCCCCAATCAGTCACCCTCCCCCCACCCACCCAGACACCCCACCCAGTCAGTCACCCCACCCAGTCACCCCCCCACCCAGTCACCCAGTATCTGTCTCCCTCTCTCTCAAGCTCTGTCTGTCTCCCTCTCTCTCTCTGTCTGTCTCCCTCGCTCTCTCTGTCTCTCTTGCTCTCTCTGTCTCTCGCTCTCTCTCTGTCTCTCGCTCTCTCTGTCTGCTAACCTTTTCTCTACAGGCCCGGCAACTTATTACCACACTCCGGGCACGCCCTCACTGCTGTGGGTGCGTGTTATAACCTTACCCACCTCAGTACTGGGGACTAGCCAGGTCTGCGGGCATACAGGCGTTACATTATGCAGAGCCCAATAAATGCAGTGGGCCAAGGTGTTTCCTTGGAACATTTACAATTTGTCAGTAGTCAGTTAACCACTGTTTCGCAACAGCTTGCAAACCTGTCTCTCCAGGAAACCCCAGTGGCTCCGTCACCTCCTGTCTCAGCGACCTACGGTAACTCAGGACCACGTATACCACCTCCCAACCGGTATGATGGGGACCCCCTCGCTTGCCGTGGATTCCTAAACCAATGCGAGGTGCAATTTGAAATGTCCCCCTCTCTTTTTCCTACCGGCCGTACCAAGGTGGCCTAAATTTACGCCTTACTAACCAGCGATGCCCTCGCTTGGGCTTCTCCCCTCTGGGAGCACAAACCTGAGTTTGTGAGTTACCCCTGCCAAAGTAGTATGGTCTAAGAAATGTCAGAGAGCCTTTGAGGAATTGAAGAGATATCTGTCGGATTGTCCCCCTTTAGGAGCCCAGATTTCATTAGGCCCTGTGTACTGAAGACAAATGTTTCTAATGTAGGAGCAGGGGCTGTTCTGTCCCAGCAGTTTGAGGGGATAGAACACCCTATCCTTTTTCTAAGCCAGAAGTTATTCCCGAGGGAGATAAATTACTCAGTTATTGAAAAAGAATTCCTGGCATCTTGGGGGTACCCCACAATGCTATACCCATCGCATATAATAATCCGGCTGACCTAACTATGACAGGGCTGCCTTGGCTAAACAGGCAAGATTTAGGGTCGCATAGCAGGAAAGTGCACCCCGGTGTCTCCCTGATATTATGACAGTGGAATAATCTGGTGATGAAGGATATTTGTTCCGGATCGTTAAGAAGTCCCAATACTTAATTACAACGCGGTTGGGCTCTGTAAGAAATGTGTGCAGAGGTATATTTAATGGAGACCGATTAGGGTGAAATTAAATCCCGGCTTTATTGCGCCTATTCCTTTAACAGGGCAAAACATACAAAAACCGGAAGAAGTTCCCTTGCTGGAACGAAACGCGCGTCGGGATGACGTCATAGCGACGCCGGCTGTACTGCTGCAGTGTCAAACTCATAGGAGTTTGTTCATGTCCTGTAGATTAGCTTTAAACTTTGATGTGGGCCACAGATGTGGATCCCACTAGCTAGGAACTAGGCATATGAGAGCCTCTGCTGGCACTGGCTAGCCCTAAGTATATATACAGCAGGGTTGCGACAACATCTCTCCCCCCCCCCTCTGGAAGGAGCTGACAAAAGTGAGAGTCCTGGCTATTAGTCTGGAGTACTCTCATGAGGTTAATAACGGGGTATACTTACCTGCACCCACCTCCTAGCAGCGCTCCCATTGATTTGTCATCAGGGGGGTCTTTTCCCTATCTGGGTTTGCATTTGGCTCCCTGTGTATGCAGCAGTATGATGCACCTGCCTGCAGCCTTGTAACACAGAGTTGCACCACCAATGCATTACTAATGCTCCCAGTGCCTGTGTATTATAACACCTGTGTAGAGTGCACATCAGTTGTTTCCCCCACAGGGTCATATACATTGTGCATCCACTATATTCACACACTAGTATTGTGAGAATCTACAGTCTCTCTTATCTACTGTGCATCACACGAGTTATGACACTATCTGGTCATTCAGAGTGAACGCACATCAGAACTGCACAGTACACTTTTTAGGTTTTAAATATATTTGTTATGTTTGCATTTTTCAATAAATAAAAGTTTATTATTTTTATTAGTAGGGCTGAGTGCATCACATAGGGTTCTTTCTCTCTCCTCCTATACGCTAAGTTTCACCCTGATAGCACCTCCCTAGAAAGTCTATTTTGAGCTGAGCAGGATTCTTCCCTCCCTACCCCTCACCCCCCCCGTCCCCCACTGACTGCAGAGGTATATTTAATGGAGACCGATTAGGGTGAAATTAAATCCCGGCTTTATTGCGCCTATTCCTTTAACAGGGCAAAACATACAAAAACAAAATAAAGGCCTACTCCACTTTGGACAATAACTAAACCTTTACTCCAGCCCTTTCTAACTGGGTGGGTAGCTAAGCTGGTTACCACCCCTAAACATGTGTATAAATAAATATATATATATATACACTGGCGACACACTTTATTCGAGCTCGGCTAGTCCCAATAATTCGGGTATACCCGGGTGTATTGAGGTTTGTGACTGTTTTCTGCCCGAGTGCATTGAGGTATTTTCCAGGCAGGGATTGAAGCATTTTATTCCCGCTGGCTGCAATACTGCACAGTATATATATATATACTGCATTACAATTCATGAATTTATGCCATCTGGTAGACACGCGAAGCATTGCAGCCTATTAAATCCTAATCATTATCATTTAACAGATCAGCCGCCCGTCAGCCAGGCATGAACCCAGACTGGGAAGGCAAACGCAACGGGGCTTGTCAGAGGTGAGGAGCGGCGCATTCCAGGTATCTGCCAGGTACATACTGGGTATTTGCTCGAATAAAGTGTGTCGGTGCAGTACCACTCTATGTAAGAGTATATATTACTCTTACCCTATACTATTACTCTATACAATTCCATCCCTACATACCAATAGGGACCACATAGTATCTACACACACTTTGAGAAATGCAACACCATCTTACATTTCCACACCTACCCACACCATTGATATACACTCCCTCTCCCCACACACCTTTTGTACAGCGCTGTATACACTGTGGGCTCCTTTTTTATTTATATTTACATACTTACAGTACACACACACTCTTACATCACTAACATTCAGGGACTATTTAACACCTCTAGTCATACTAGACAGTGGGGGAGGGATGACATTCCAAGAGACACTGTTTTTAAGCTAAACCCTTGCCTGCTTTATTCAATGTAACATCGCTGGAAGAAGAGATATATATATTTTTTTTTTTGTCACTTTTTTTTACTCACCATAACTTAACTCAGTATTATGGTTGGCCCATCCTTTAGCTTCTTTGCATACCCAGTTAATCAACCCCACACTGATGAGACCCATTAAGGTCGAAACAGCTGTCTGTGGGTGGTTTTCTGGGTATGCACCTTAACCCTGGCTGTGCTCAAAGCTGTGACCATGCAGCAAGCTTAAGCCTATAGGGAACCATGTTAAAAATAGTTTTTGAAGCAAAAAGTGGCACTGTGTGCTCATTTGCATGTCATTTCCCAGAATCCCTTGCTGCAGTGGAAGTGCTGTGTGCTGGGTGATAATGGGGAAAGGCGGGGTTGCAGACCTGCCTAAGACATGCAGATGAGCATAAAGTTGTATTTACATTTGCATATATATATATATATATATATATATATATATATATATATATATATATATATATATGTATATATATATATATATATACAGTGGTCGACAAATATATATATATATATACAGTGGTCGACAAATCACCCAAAAATCTACTCACCGAACAAAAAATCTACTCGCCACTTAGCCCCGCCCCCAGTCCCGCCCCTTAATTTTTTTTTATAAATTCCTAGTAAGAACAACATTCGTTTTTGACATTAGTTTATTTATTGTATTACATTATAGTACGATTATTTCTTGTTATGTATGTGTGTATGTATGTATTTATATATACATACATACATACACACACACACACACACACACACAAGTAGTACAATTTGGTGCATACTGATATTAAAAAATATTTTGGCAGAATCTATTGACATATTTGCTGAAATCTTAGCAACATTTCTTTTTTTATATAGTTTGTTAAAAAGAGAAAAATAACTAAAATAAAATAACCAAATAAACAGACTTATGGATCTGTGCATTTACTAGCAAAAATATATTCTGGTCATACTTTCAATAGTTGCAGATCAACTTGGCTTGACAAAAAGGCTCAAAAACCCTCAAGTATCTGTGAGCAATTTTCTTCACATACCATAGTGCATGAGATGTCATGAATACTATACTATTGACTTCAAAATAAGCAGTGACCTCTTCGTGAATCTTAGACCTAGCCTCTGGGTTACACAAAATATGGATTTATTTAACCTCCAATGGAATGGCCTATGTACAGAGCCTAACCTATCTATCGTAAGGGAAAGTGAAGCATGGTCTGACCAGGTGAAGTTCAGGTAATTCGCTTGAGATATCTGGTCATAGAGAGACCTATCTATCAGAATATAGTCTATTCCGGAGTAGGTATTATTGATTTGGGAGAAATAAAGAATAATCTTTGCCCATGGATTCACATGTCTCCAGGCATCAGTAAGCCTATGTGAGGTATATAAATCGGTGAAAAGTATTAGAATCTGTTCTATCTCTACTATTAAACTGGCCTCTGAGTTTGAGCTGTCCATCCCGAGGATAGAGATAACGTTAAAATCCCCACTACATCAGACAACCTTTCTTAGTCTGTATAAGGATTTGTGAGAAGTGGTCTAGAAATTGAGCTTGACCTGTATTGGGAGAGCATATATTCGTGAAAGTTACTAGTGAGGAATGTTAAATTCCAGTAATGACAATGTACCTTCCGTCTTGGTCTCCCCTCCAGGTCTGAAACTGAAACGTTAGAGTTTTGTGTATTAAAATTGCAACACCTCTAGTTTTGTCATCAGCAGATGCATGAAATACACAGGGGGAAGTGCCAGTGTTTTAGCAGCCTGTAACTTCTAAGAACGGCAGCAAAAGGCTGACATCCTATGAAAATGATAAAGTGACCTACTTTGTGGGGAAATCATGAAGCAGGTTACCAAAATATGCTAGGAAGAATAATTTCTGAGAAAAAAAAACCTTAGAAGTAGGGAATAAAGATTTCAAAGAAAGTAGAGAGGGGTTATACAAACTCCACCTATACTGCACCCCTATGTCATCTAAGTATAGGTCGGGAGCCACTCTCCAAGTACTGTGAGCAAAAGCCATCTCAAATGTTAAGAAATAATAAAATTTCTGGTGCCATAAACCAGACCCCTACTATATAAACTCAGGGTGCTCATCTTTTCCAAAGCAGCATAACATTTAACCAATTACTTAAGTATTAACAGGTAAACATTGCAACACGGGACGGTGTGTCTTCAGAGTCCACGCACGGGGGGAATCATGACCTAGGGGTAAAGGACCTATTCTTGGCCTTGGAGCTTACAGTACCTTATGCCATGGTGATTCAGTCAGAAAAGAGCAGGGCTTCTGAAGTGCCCAGGAGATCTGTGGCTAGTACCAGCTTGAGCATACACTTGCGCCATCAAGGCTTTTCTTTAACCCGCGTCATCCACTCCCTGCACAGTAGTCTTTGGTACTTAGGGGAACACAGCTGTCCGTCTTCTAGTTGGAGGTCTCTGCTTTGCATAAAGGCCAGGTCTTCTGACATAGAATGTCATGACTGCGGTCTGTGAATCTCCCATCAGAAAGGTCAGGCGAAATGAAAGCCCCAAAGGTATTTAATTCCTTTCTCCTGGAGGACTTGGCTAATGGGTTTTGTCATGGGAGACCAGGCATTTACACCTTTTTACCAGGATCATACATTGAGCAAAACAGATAAGTGAAATAAATTGTGATTTATTCGCAGAAATAAGCATACACACAATGGAACACAAACAACATAAAAAAATACACAGTTAATGGGGAACCGGGGTAAAAAAAAGTAGACTTTCCTAGCTGCTGTGCACTCTAAAATAGAGTTTTACCTTGACCGGGACTTAGTTCCAAACGTCCTGGAACTAAAATCGGCTTGCAATCCTAGCCACGACTGCTACGTTCGTTTTTGAGAACTTGGTCCAAAAAAGATGGACTTAATTTAGACTTGAAAATATTTTGACTTGAATTTTCTGAAGCCGGTCCTCTGCTATTCGCGCATAGGCATCTTTTGGTCGTTTCAAATATCCCACTTGACTTCAGGCACTTAGAATCTCCCAAACTGATTGGCTGAGGGATTCTTATAGTATTTTGGAACTCATTCACAAAATACTACAGCCAATCACAGTGTGGGAACTTTCTTACCAGCCAATCAGAGCGATGCCTGTCCTGTGAAGCCAGGCAAGCGGATTTCCTGAATCAGCCAAGGGCATGCGCAAGTTTGCCACCTTAGCCACTTACTATTCAGAAGCCACCCGCTGGGTTAGGCTCCTCCAAGTCCGGTGGGGCAAATGGTAGTCAGGAGGACTTCCATTCATCCCAGGACGTGGGTACTTGGGCCTAGCTCTCGTGCCCAAATGTTCTTCACACCTCTGGCATCCTCTGTGGCTTTCATGTCCGATGTCTGAGTAGGCTTACTGGTACCAAGTTGGTAGCTCAGTGGCTCACTCAGAACATTAGTTCTGAAAGTTGCAGCTCATTATATCGTGCACAACAGTACATCTTATATTAAACCAATGTTAATAAAAAAATACTGTGCTATGTCTTAAGTCTCTGGGTATGGGGAATAGAATAAAAAGCTGCATTTTATTTTTTATTAGCCTATATTCCCCACACACTATCAAATAGGCTTAGCCTGGACTTTAAAATCCTCTCACAACCTTATCTATGGTTGGAGAACCCATTAACCCCTATATAGGTTCTGGGTGACCTGGACAGTAACTAGGTATCCCCCTTAACCTAGGGACCACTTATAGTTACAGGGACACTTTTCATCCCTTTGCACCATTTACCTTTCTGGGCTGTGCTGAAGCAGGGAACCCTAGTAGTGAGTCGCGCAAGCGTTTTCAAGGGGAGATATTGCCAGGACAATGTGCCTATATGTATCTAGGGGATCAAGCATGATTTTCAGGTAAATTTTTATGGATCAGAGGTATCCAAACGGACTTAACCTTTATTAGAGAGCCTGGTTACCCACTCACCGTCACAGGTTTGTGACTGTGTCTTTAGCCAGGGTGGACAGAACTGCAGGTGATGATCTTCATGCGCAATGGATGGCATAT
Organism: Ascaphus truei; assembly: GCF_040206685.1. Lineage (NCBI taxonomy): Eukaryota > Metazoa > Chordata > Amphibia > Anura > Ascaphidae > Ascaphus > Ascaphus truei. Next base: position 146,070,595 of record NC_134485.1, on the reverse strand, counting down.
TTGTGGTCTTATTTAGGAGTAATTCCTTCATGTGTGGGTAGTGCAGATCCATGATAGGGTCTCTGGGCCTAGTCTCATCCGCCAATCTTGGAGTCAGGGCTCTGTCAACCCGATTAATTAAAAGACGTTCAGGGATGACTGTTTGTGAAAGCTTTTGCAGCACAGGCATAATAAATTGTTCCAGTTGATCTGCTTTAAATGTCTCAAGAATATGCCTTAATCTAACATTGCTGCACCTAGATTGGGTCCTCTAGGCCAGGGGTGCACACATTGTGTGCACTGCGCCCCCCTGCCTGCTCTCCTCCACTGCTCGCGCCCCCCTTCACCTTATATCAAGCGTCAAATGACACCGTGGGGCATGTGACGTCACCCCACCGCGTTGCCATGGCGATGCATTGCCTGAAGCTGGCTGAATCAAGGTAAATGAGTTACAGAGGCCACACGCGGTCCCACTGCATTTCATTTAAATGCCTTGGGGAAGAGCGCAGGGCCTCTGTTAGGTCTGTTTAATGGCCTTTAAGAGCATGTTCAGGTCTCCTTTCGTTACTGGTGCCACATCTTCATCCTCTGTAGCTGAGTCGGGTCAGGAGCCGTACGTGGCTATCCGACATTTTCCAAAACCGGGTTAAGACGGGTGCGCTCTCACGGCCTAAAAAACGTTAAGACATCCTGCGAAGCAGTTTTCTTGTGTTGTGGTCACATGACTCGATATTCATATGCTCCTTAAAAAGTATTTAAATGCTAATGTTGCAATATTTACATCACCCACGTGGGCTAAAGGGGCCTCCTAGGGGCTCAAGCTGCCATCTTGGATCATGCCACAACCACGCCCCTCTACATACATTTTTAAACGCTATTCTGGAAATATATGTATAGATGTAGAGCGTGGTAAGAGTGCTCTATTATAAGGCAAATATAAACAAATAAATCCAGGTTAATAGAAAAATGGGTGAGTCCATAATCATATATGCAATAGAATGAGTATATACATGAAATGCTTTCGATGACAGATAATCCCTGAAGACCAGGGATAAGTGAAAAAAATCACACATCCTCTATTCCATTGGGAATGTCCAATTCAATAGGAAATAATTTACTCACAATTTATTGGGGTATAGATTTATTTTTTTATTATGGTTTAGGATTATCTAATAATTTTTTCATCCTTAAAAATATTAAATTTTCCTTTCTTTCGAGTTATTTTGTTATTAGATAAAATATACATATATTATTCATATCTATTTATCAATCAGTGAGTCACTGTAGATTAAGCATGAGGTATACTTTTTTTTTACACATATACATATATATGTTGTTTTTAGTCAAGTTTGTTTTTATTGCCTTAATTAGGTTATTGTTGTGTCCGTTTTGTGTTTCTGCAGTCTTTAATGTTGTTATTTGTATGTAACTGTTTGTATGGTTTATGTCACAATACTATATGTCAAGTATTATTATGGTTCAGTTATCCTCATTTGGGTTCCCCCAAGGCCAGTGACGGATGACATTGCCTTCTGCTCCTGCTCTTGTAGCAGGGGCGGACTCTGTCTTCCGTCCTGGTGTTGGATGCTCAAATAAAGTGTGTTACAGAATCGCTCTTTAATTTTTGATCTCTTTGTGGCTCCGTTCTACTTCTCCTCTACAGAATAGCGCTGACGTTAGGGGACGGTTCAGGGCAATATGCATGCGCTTTGTGATGGACGTCATGATGTCACCACGCTTTTTGGCGCGAAACGAAGTACAGAGCAGAAATTTAAAAGACTACAGGGCACAAGCAATTTTAACTCCTTGATAAAGTACTTAGGTACGAAACGCGTAGGAGGCTTTTCCTCTATGCTTGTGTTATTCCAAATTCTTTTTGCATTATATGGATCCCTCTCCTTCGCTTTTTTGGCTGTGCACTACTCCCTATTTTTCAACTCTGGAAATGGATGTAAACAATATACACTAAAGTGTAAATTAGGTTTAACTTCCCTTATCTATATATTTGTTCTTTCAGTATCTTATGCAAGATTACTTAATCGGTACTCAGACAGGGAGAGCAAGTGAATACACTTGACACTGTAGACACAAGAGAGGTTGAAGCTCACTTAGATTTATTATTAATCCCTCTGGCTTCTGCCTCTTTTGGAACAGCAGAAATATGTCGTGATTCTCCCTGCTGCTATGTAATGCACAAGATAAACAGACACCTGATCACACAGTGAAGAAAATGTAATTACATCAATATTTCTCCAAGACTGAAAATTAGTGAATGTTTTTCCAATGATATATCTGACTAGGATAAAATGATAAGGTAAAAAAAATGTGTAAGAAAATGAAACACTGCCCAGTTACATGGAATTATTGCCCTGATAACAAAGAGTATTATAAACAACAAGTAAAGGCATTGTATTTGTGGATCTTTTTTTACTTTTCTATATTGATAGTTTATGTACAGTATGATAATTTATGGAACTGAAATACTAAAATAAATTGCTCATACATTAAGTCTCAGCCTGAAGCCTTCCTTTTGTGTCACATTTTAAGATACATCATCATTGAGACAAATATATTCACATATATTCAGGGCAAGGCCAGCACACCATTTTCTGTATAAAAAAATATGTGTACATGTAATAAATGAAAACTCTTGGCCCTAGGTTTTTTTTTTTGTTTTTTTTACAGTTTTTGAAAGACAGGGAGAGCAAGTGAATACATTTGACACTGTAGACACAAGAGAGGTTGAAGCTCACTTAGATTTATTATTAATCCCTCTGGCTTCTGCCTCTTTTGGAACAGCAGAAATATGTCCTGCCTCGCAGCAGGGTCAGTAAGACGCTAGACATGGTATGAAACTTCAAACTGTAGTGGTTTATTAGCCACAACCAAATAAACTCCGGATGCACTGTCCCTTTAAGAAAACCAAATCATAGAAAATAAACACCTATTCCCTTTAGGGAAAGCTAACTACACCATAGCTTTCACCCTCACTAACTGCATGGTTAGCCAAGCCAAAACATGCCCTGGCATATGCCACAGTGTAACACAGTCTCTGCATACAATAATAAGGATTTTTCTTATCTTAGTCCTTTTTGGAGCAGACGATCCTGCTTCAGCACGGTCTCTCCTCCTTTCTTCCTAGGGGAACTCAGCCCCACGTTGAGCCCAGAGAACTCCTCTGTAGGTCCTCTATACCAGCTTCCACAGCTGGGGAGCACTTCTATCTCCCCCTTCTCTGGGGAAAACCGTCTCTCTCTGTATCACTTCCTGCTTTTTTTAAACCTGCAGTCTCTCAGGAATCCTGCTTAATTAGACTGCAGGTGCACGCCGTTCACCAGAAGTAGGTTAACTGGTTGAGTGCTGGTCGGTACACATATCCTCCATTCCAGCCTACTAAGTCAGTGACTCTGTTACAGGCCAGTACAAGGAATTTTCAAGAAAATTATTCATCACAATGTCCATGCAAATGACTTGGGGTCATCCCTTCAGGTTGGAGGAAAGGAGATTTCAACAGCAACAAAAGAAAGAGTTATTTACAGTAAGGGCAGTTAAAACGTGGAATTCATTACCCATGGAGACTGTGATGGCAGATACAATAGATTTGTTCAAAAAAAAGGTTGGACATATTTTTAGAAAGGAAAGGTATACAGGGATATACCAAATAAAGGACGATGATCCAAAGAGAAATCTCCGTTACAGGAGTCAGGAAGGAATTTATTTTTCCCATTATGAGACATCATTGTATAATGATTCACTGTGGATTGCCTTCCTGTGGATCAATATACTGTAAATACAAACATAGGCTGAGTATATATGTTGTCTAACTTTTAACATAGGTTGAACTTGATGGACATATGTATTTTTTCAACTTTAAGACTGGAGATTGTATGTAACACACATCCTGTGAACAAGTGGGGTGTTGTGTAAACAGTGGAATACTCTCCTTAGAAGTAGGGAAATACTTCTGTGCAATATACAGCGTCTAAAAATTTTATTAATCGTCTCATCTGCGGCTGCCAACTGTCCTGGCGGCCAAATAGTCACAGTGAAACGGCTGTGGCTAACTGTCCTAGACCCGAAAGGGGGATGAGAGAGAGAGGGGAGAGAAAGTAAAGGGTGAGAGAGAGGGCAAAGTGAGAGAGAGAGAGGGCAAAGTGAGAGTAAGGAGTGAGACAGAGATGCATAAAAAAAAAAGAACTTAATTGATATTTTGCAGTGTGTGTGAAACCATTTATCAAAAAAGAAAAACATTTTATATTACATTTAAATTTATATTAAAGGTAAGGGCAAATCTCTTACCGTGCACCTCACAACTGGAACAATTTTCCTTAGACTCTCAAAGCCGTCACAAGTCTAAGTTCTCTCAAAACTAAAGCTGTCTCACATTTTATTGTGGTCTCGTACTATCACATACGCCTATAACATATTTTATCTTTAAGTGTTCATGCAATGTCTATTTAATGGAACCATATATGTCATCATAACTCTGTGCCCAGGACATACTTTAAAACGAGAGGTAACGCTCAACATATTACATCCTGGTAAAACATTTAATAAATAAATAAGTGCACATCCGTTCAGGCCATTTTCACTCACAAATCCCTAACAGGCGGTAATGGCGATTTTTGCCTGAAAATGCTTGAGACTATAGACTAGGGCCCCAAAACTCACAGCGAACGTCTGTAAATGTTTTGCCATTCTCTAGTGGCAAGGGCAGAGTTACTAAGTGGAATATTTGGCTATTAACAATGGCAGACATTGTTCTTAAATCCATATTTTTCCAAGATAGAAACATTTAAGGGGATTCACAGATGTTACACAGACACTAATGAGAGCAGCTATCTTCTTTAGGTATTCTACACATCTGCACTAGTCTCTACCTTTTCTAACTACATGTGCGGCTTCCTTGTTATAAAGATGCATTACAGCTGGATCAGAACATACTTGAAAAGAGATAGCATCATTGCATTGCCGCCTGTTCACTATTCATGGAATATTACCCCACATACAGTATGTTGTTGCTTTCATTGATACAGATCTTGTCTCATCACGGAGAAGAACTGGTCTAGTGGTTAAAAAAATTGCCAAATTGTGAGAGATCCCAAATGTTGAACCACCCCCAACAGTTACAGTGCCAAAGTGACTTTATCTCTCTTTGTTTTAGATAACAAAATAAGAGTACAAACTGTTTAGGGAAGCGACTTGTTGTTCCGGCACGTCTACTTTCCTTGTAACTTTCTAAATAGGAATAATGTAATTTTATTAATATAATTTTAGGAATCACAAATGAAACAATATGGCAGATGGTATCATGCACACTATTTACATTACAAGAAGAATAGGATATGAACCAAACATTATGCACACGGCTTTTAAGGATGTCCTTTGTAATTTTTTGTTAGTCCTCCAAAACTAGCAAACCTTTCATGTGTAACATGTAAATATACTGATGCTTGTAACAGGAAGTATTTGGACTTTAGATAGTATTGTATGTCTTTATTTATATAGCGCCAAAAGTGTACTCAGCGCTTCACAAAGAATACAGTACAGGGAATTAGAATAATACAATAAGTGCAGCAAAAATCAGACAATAGGAAAGGAAATCCCTGCCCCGAAGAGCTTACAATCTAAGAGGTTTGTGGGGAAACTTACAGAGAGAGCAGGTGAGGGAATAAGTGCTGTAGATGGGTGTGCTTGGCCACAATGGGTAGTATAAGTGACTGTGGGACTGTAGCCATGAGTGCAGGCTTTTGCTTGATTTGTGGGGCAAGATTTAAGGTTAGTCAGTGTTAAATTAAATGGTTAACACCATTTACAGGGGAAGAGATGGCAGGGAGGCGTGGGTAAGATCAGGTGTGTATGTCTGGGTTCAGGCTTAGGGGAGATCCCCAGCAGCAGGAAGGAGTAGATACAGGGTGTGAATAGAGGATTTGTGTGGGTGCTTTTTATTGAGTAAAGAAGTTGTTGGGAGAGAGGTGTATAAATAATGGTGCAGTGGGGAGTGGGGATGTTGTAGAGAACAGAGATGTTCACAAAGGAGTGAGGAAACAGTAAACAGAAAAAGAAATAGGGAGGGCATAGTGAGATACAGGAGGAGAGACTGGCCAGTTATTGGAGGATATGAAGAGTACAAAGAATCACAGCTTTTAGAAAGTAAAGTTCTCACAGTTGTAAAGTTGTTGTTCAGAGTTCAGATCCTCCTCAATCTTTACCTCCAATTTCAACTCCAAGATTAACTCTGCTACACACTTAAATGTTACACTTTGATGTTACACAGCCATATGGCTCAAAGCCAAAGTATAGCAAAGCAATGTGCCTTTTAAATCTGGAAACCACATTACATAATGTCCACATCTTCACATTTAAAGCCCTCATTCCACTTACAGCACCTGATACCAAAACATGATTTAGATTTTTGTTTTAACTGTGTTCATAATTTCTCACCAGATAAAGTCAATTTAACATATCTTACAATTATAAAACCAAAGCTACAGGTATAGGGGCCTAATCATTGAACTCTAATATTTCCACTGCAAAAAAATACATGTAAACAGCATGTAATTTGATGCATTAAAAATCTGGTGTTTATGCCACATGAATTAGGAACTATATGCATAGAAATCTCACAGTTTGACATTTTATTTGCATGCACTTTTTGTTAACTATTTGCTACAATACTGTTCTGAAACTTACAGTCACAAATCTCACCTGCCTCAGGTAGGTGAAATAGGGCTTTTCGCTTGCTTTCTCCACTCTATACCTACTTCGTCTACCTCAGGGAGGTGAGATTTGTGGCCAGGTATATATACCTCCGTTAGTGATAAGGTTAATTGGGACTTGCTTTATAACCCTTTGGTGAGCCCTCTATCACCGATGTGGTTAACTGAGATGTATAATCCATTATCAGATACACATTCATGTAGATATGAAGATGTCAATGCAGCAAGAATGGGAAAACTGAAGCAAAACAAGTGCATTATGCATAGAAAAATATCATGTGCTAAGCAAAAGCAGCATAACTTCATTACTCTCCAAATTGTGAATGTATTCCTCCATCAAATGGAAAGGGCAAACACATCTATCATCAAATTATTTAAACACGATAGCAGGAATACTTCATTTACCAATAATAGCATTCCTCTGGCAATCACAGGCGCCAACTTTATGCTGCTGCGGAACTGGTTTAATATCTTGGGAGCAGTTAAGAAAGCTAATATGCCTCTTGTTGGTTAGATGTTTGTCTGCCTTACACCGAATCCAACTGCACTACTATGCGCTGCATTAAAAGCATGTTAGCAGCACAGAGGAATTTGCAAGCACTTTACTGGTTTTGAAACCTTTTTGGGCAAAGTTGTGATATGCAAGGTAATAAAGCATTTATATGTCTTGCACCACAGATGATTTAATGCTGGCTCTATCTATTGGTTTTACCCCATCTGCACTCCTAACAGGAAAATTGTTGTCAGATGAAAGCTTTCTCACAAAGTCAGAGACCACAGAACAGCTTTCTACTCAAATAATTAGGCATGCATTCTCGATTTTATTTTGTTTTCAAGATTACTTATTAAAGTGCCAGGCATGTTAATGTCGCCCAGAAAGTATATTTCTTTCATTTGTAAACAACCTTCCCTTTTCTTTTACCAATCTCATAAAATTATCCTGCAGTGGTTATCTACTTTAGAATAAAAAAAATGGATCAAAACTAAAATTCTATGGCTAAATAAAGGATGAATGTGAATAAAAAACTATTTGACGATTACTGTTTTACTAACTTTGCACCCCTGCAACTGATTTTTTTAGATGCTCAGAGTACAGATGTCTGGTCTAATTTGTAGTAATCATACTTATTCGATGACAACCTACTGTAGCTCTTGTCACACAAAACCTGTTCCCCCCCCCCCAGGTTCAATATCTTTGCTGCCATATGGTTTTGCGTTTCTAGGCTCTCTGTCAGAGAATGGGGTTATTAAAAAGTTGACTATTCTTCAATTTCACACAAGGCTATATATTTCTGAACTGGTTCCAAATTCGATTTTATGTTTAAACGGTGGCTGTTTTGTATGGTTGAGATCCTTAACAAAGAGATGCACATTTTAGTGAAAATCTATCAAATTCCTAAAACACCATTTTAAATAGCACAGGACAAGATTCCAATGTATTGTTTTTCAATATATTCCCAAGCTCATCCCCATAGCCACAGGGAAACATATACTCTGTCCGAAATTGTGTGCTTTCAGATCTAAAAATGATGTGCACACAGTACCTCGATTTGATTGTCTGAAGTACTACAGTATCTCCCATTTACTGTTTTTCATGAAGCAGTAATTTTATGTATCTGCAAGTCAGACATGCCACCTTTCTGCTTTACTCATTTCAATTTTCTGATAATTTTCCTTTAAACCCATGGAGCATTCTTCCAATTCAAGGACCAGCATGGGAAGAACATCAAATCTCATCTACTATATATTTCTGAAAGTGTCCTATGTGTCCGGGTCTGTATGTGTCTCCCTGTGTCCCTCCCTGTGTCCCTAGCGGCAATCTCATTGGCTCCCTTGGCCCGCCCCCGCACACCTCTCATTGGCCGGACACACACATACACTCACACAGAGATACACACAGGCAGGACACTGAGACACACACAAAGACACACACACACTGAGACACACAGATACACACACACACACACACACACTGAGATACACAGACAGGACACACATATACAGACAGGACACACACACACGGACGGAGACACACACAAAGATACACACACAAAGATACACACACACACACACACACACACACACACACACACACACACACACACACACACACACACACACACACACACACACACACTGAGATACACAGACAGGACACAGACAGACAGGACACACACACACACACAGGCAGGACACTGAGACACACACAAAGATACACACACACTAAGACACACACAGATACACACACACACACACACACACACACACACACACACTGAGATACACAGACAGGACACAGATACACACACACACATACACACCCCCCCCCCCCATCACGTGCGCCGCCCTGCACCGGCTCCAGACGGAGGGGAAGCGCGGCCCTCCTACCCCAGCCGCTCCCTTACCTACCCGGCGCTACCTCCCCCTCAGGTAAGTCACAGCACTGCCAGTAACTCTCCTATTTCAGGCGCGGAGCCTCGCGCCTCAGGCCCACACAGGCCCCACACAGGGCGCTTCCTGCCGCCGCCTGAACACGCCTCACTCAGCCGGACGGCACATCGGGGGAAAGCGGGCGCCGGGGGTAGGGGGGGGAGCGCATTCACGAGGAACGGGGAGGGGGGGCGAGTCACGGGGAACGGGGGGGGGGGGGCGAGCCGCGAGTCACGGGGAACGGGGGCACGAGTCACGGGGGGGGGGGCGAGTCACGGGGAACGAGGGAGCGACCACCCGCCGAACCAGCGGGGGGACGGACGCCCGGAAGGGGGGGGACATGCACATACATAAATTATGACAATACATATGCCCACTGCTCTCCACCCCCTCCCCCCCTTTCCCTCCCCCCCTCCCTCCCCACCCCCCTTCCTCCCTCCCCACCCCCCTTCCTCCCTCCCACCCCCCTTCCCCCCTCCCACCCCCCTCCCCTCCTCCCACCCTCCCCCCCCTCCCTCCCTCCCCCCTCCCACCCCCTTCCCCCCTCCCCCCCTCCCACCCCCTCCCACCCCCTTCCCCCTCCCACCCCCTTCCCACCCTCCCCCCTCCTCCACCCCTTGCCACCACCCTTCGCCTTCCTGCCCGCCTTCCCGCCTACCCACCCCTGCTTTCCCGCCTCTTCTTTCGCGCCCACCCGCCTCTGCCTTTCACCCACCCTTACTCCGCCCGCCTCTGCCTTTCACCCGCCGCCTCACAGCCGCTGCATTCACTCAACAGACACCCGCCACACTCGACACCTACCTGCCGCCACACACACCTGCTGCCTCCCGCCCCTACGCACCGACATCACTGACCCACCGCCTCACACCCTAGCAGGACCCCCACTCACAGAGAGCACTCACAACCCACGCGACACCTGCCGCCTCACACCCTAGCAGGACCCCCACTCACAGACAGCACTCACAACCCACGCGCCACCCGCCGCCTCACACCCTAGCAGGACCCCCACTCACAGACAGCACTCACAACCCACGCGCCACCTGCCGCCTCACACCCTAGCAGGACACACGCCTCACATTTTTACATCTGTTATGTCACCAAAATATAAATTGTACTGTGGTGTGTTTACAACAAACCATTTTTAAACAACATCGTATTACATTTTATTCCATCTTTCTTTTCAACATTATTATCCAACCTTTACAACAAATACTCACCTATTGTTCCACGATTTATAAATAATACTACCTATTACGCATTTACATCCCGGGCAACGCCGGGTCTCTCAGCTAGTTCTCTATATCCATGAAGAATACCTGTCAAGTAACTACACATTACTAATTCAGTTTTGCACAATTCTAGGTTTACATCCCATAGCATTTAGGGACTTGATTTTATTTCTCTAACTCCGTTCATATATCTCCATCTCCACTTTTCCATGCACATGAACTCCTTTCCCATTTATGCCCTTTGGCACTACTCAGCAATACATCCTGCACTAAAACACACCACTACAAATTCTCCTCATACACGCTCTTTCCATTTTTCTCCTTCTTGCTTCTGGGGGCTCTCTTTCCCAATCCCTGTCATATTTCTACATACTCTCTTCCTAGCCCCCCACATCTAACTCGTCCTCCTCATGGTGTCAACCCCTCTAACCTCATAGCCATTCTCCGTCAGCCTCCCTCCCCTCACCTTTTCTCGTGTGCCCTTTGGCTAGGGTGATCAGGATTCCAAAAGTAAAAACCGGGACATATTAAAAAATTATTTTTAAACAAATGACCACTTAAAAATAAATATTATAATGGTATGTCTAACAGCATACCCAGTCTCTCTTCTCCCTCCCCGTCTCTCTTCTCCCTCCCTGTCTCTCTACTCTCTTTCCTGTCTCTTCTTCTCTATCTTCCCTAAAAACCCCAACTCCCCCCAATACTTATAAAAAAAAGACTTGCCTTGTGGATAGTCTCAGGCTGGGCTCGGTGTCTGCGCTGCAAGTTGGCCTCCATCAGCTGCAGGCCCCTTCCTCACTCAGTGTCCCACACCAAGCTTCCAAAGTCAGAGCGCACCGGAAGCTGAGGCCCAGCTTACTTCGGGCGCGTTGACGTTAGACAGGCTGATGGAGAGCCGGGGCCCGGCTGCAACCGGAGGCCGGGCCTGGCCAGAGGTCGGGGCCAACTTGCAGCGCCGCCCCCCACAGACACCGGGCCTGTGACACCTGTCCCCCCTGTCAGCGGCCCTGTGTATGTATATATATAAATCTATGTATGTCTTTATTTATATTGCGCAATCAAGGTACATAGCGTTTCACAGCAGTAATACACGTGACATAATATAACACATAATGGGAATAAGCGCTTCAGACATGACAGTAGCAGTAGGAAAGGGAGTCCCTGCCCCGAAAGGCAGTGTATGACCTGCAGTAAAGGGTTAAACCTTGACGTGATCGCAGGCTTATAATGCTCTGGTCAAAGGATTGACTAATGACCCTTACTTATGAGAATAACACATATGATTTAATTGATTAATTTGCCAGTTTGGATGTAGCATTGAGGCTTTTTTTATTCTTTTGTGGATCTGTGTCTGTATCTGCTATTATTTGCTCCTTTTTTTAAAGTGCCTAATTTTTACCAGCAAATAACGGCATTGCTCGGTTTTGACTTACTGTGAAAAAAAAATATTTTTTTTAATTTGAAGTAAGGTAGCTTTGATTTCTCCTTTTGGAGACTGCACCTTAGCTTACTTTTCTTTTATTGATGACGGAAATATTTTTCCCTCCAAAGAATCCAACTGTAGAAAATTCCCCCCACTAAGCATAAAACAAGTCCATGTCTGAGAACACACATATTATTTGATTAATCTGTAAACCACAGTAAGACTCTAAGGTCAACTGCATTGGAATGAACTGAGTTGGGCTCAGCATTTCACCAAAATAAAAGAACCTAACAATAAGGGAGTCTTCTCTAATTATTGATCCAAAATGGTTTGGCAGCTGCAACTAGTCTCAACCGCGCAATTATCCTGAACTCTGACATTAAGAAAAGTGCAGTCATTTCTAATACATTTAAAAGCACAAGTTTAACATACTAGATCAAAATATTGACATTTAATGAAGCATCGTATTTCTTATATGCTCATTTATTTAGTTTTTTTATTTTGTTCCTTTGACATGTAACGGGGATCCCCCCTACCCCAATCGCAGATAGAGTGCATGTGAGGGGGAACCTATATGTTACCAGGTGTGGTGCAGTACCTGAATTGAAAAAATATGTTGTATGGTGCACAGCAACAAAAACCATGCCATGTGGCAAATAAAAAATCAATTTATTAGAACTGCATAAAAAAACGGCAAGAGCACAGCCCTCCTACGCGTATCGTGCTTGTAGGCACTTTATCAGTGGTGCAGTACCTGTTAGGCTCACAGGAGGCCTAAGTCTCCGCTAGTGAGAGCCTGGGGTGAATCCTCTGGAACGATCTTACTTACATCGCCTCCACCTGTTTAGGATTCTAGGAGTGTAGAATGTACCCCACACAGGACCCACATATAGTAACTACATACACTAGAGTATAAGTATATAGTTTACTATATGCAGCATAACCATAACATCACATCACATATGCAGCATAACCATAACATCACATCACATGTCATCAACAGTACTTCAGTATCACCCTGTAACACTGCTCCTCATGAGTGATAACCTGATGCCATATACCAAAGTCCCAAATGTCCCCAAAGTCCCCTCCCACCCAAGTGTGAGACAGCGCTGCCCATTAGATGAGATGAGGTTGGTGCACTTATAGATACCTGCCCGGGCACACGTCCGAACCCGGGTGTAAAGATCTTCAAAAAGGATCTGACGCAGGAACAGGAATCCGACACCGCAGTGTCCCACCTCCATGTGAGGTGTCTCCCTCGTGGAGCGTCTCACCCACAGAATGTCTCTTACTGTAGGCCGCAATCACCGCGTGCAACTGGCACCGGTGATGTCACACAACACTGTGTACTATAGAAAACACACTCCTCACACTGAAGGGGCCTTTCCTGAAACTGCCAAAACTAACTGCTGTGCTGCACTGCAAAGCAACACTGTCTCAACTTAGCTATCCTGCTCAGCTAAGGTGGCAGCATCCCTATCGGGGGTCTGTCCCTAGCTGCAGCAGCTCACTGGTGACTCAGGGCTATCTGGGGCCTGGGGAGGGTATATTGGCCTAGTGCATTGGTCACTGACCCTGCACACCAACCTCCTCCCCTGTCTGCCTCCCATCCCTGAGTGACTTCCTTCCTTCCAGCCTGCTAATATATCCTCCCCTTCCAGGGAATCCTGCAGCCCTATTGGCTCCCTGGCATCAGGTGGTAAAGCAGCCCCAGATGCTGCTTGGTCTTGTAGTCCCCGCCTAGGGCCATTAACACTGGCGCGCGTGCGCCTAGCGTGATGCGCATGCGCAACTTTATAATGGCCGCCGCCGCGTTTCTGGCACTCACTGCGCATGCGCGAGGGACAACATGGTGGCGCCCTGCACTGTCGGGCCACTACGGAGCATCCAGAGCACCGGAGCGCTCTCTGCTTGGCCCCCACCCTCCAGAAACGCCGGTGGGTCCGCCGCTTGGCTCTGGCGGCACTCGCCCTCGACCCTGGCAGCGGAGGTAAGGAGGGGGAATGGAGCACCAGGAGGAACCCTGGCTACAAACATTTTAAAGAACCAATACTTTAACTGTTTAATTGATACTCATTATTAAAATACTGTGTTGAAGGGAATTATGCAGTCAAGGGCTCAATCAGAAGTTCTGATTGCCGTGTGCTGTGTTTGTCAGCCCTGCCCATCAACGACCCCACTCTCTCCATCGGCAATCAGTTTCATTGCTTTAGCGAAGAGCACAGAGCCTCTGTAAACGTAATACCAGCTTGCACTACTGTATGCAGTTCTTTTTTTTAGATTTCTTATAGATATATTTTCTAGTGGCTTAGAAGTAGATGATCAACATAAAAATTGCCAAAGGGTCACTGTGACGGAGCGGCCTGTAGGCGAGGTCAGATATAAGTCCACGCATGCATTTTTACGGTAAACCAAATGTTGAGTGGTTTTATTTCTCCACAAAACAGCAACCAAAACATTGGGGCTACTGCCCCTTAAGGCAAAAACAGGGAGGGGAGAGAATGAGGGGGAGGGGAAGAGAGAATGAGGGAGAGGGGGAGAGAGAATGAGGGAGAGGGGGAGAGAGAAAGAGGGAGGGGGAAGAGAGAATGGGGGAGGGGGGAAGAGAGAATGAGGGAGGGGGGGAAAGAGAGAATGAGGGAGGGGGGGAAGAGAGAATGAGGGAGGGTGGAAGAGAGAATGAGGGAGGGGGGGAAGAGAGAATGAGGGAGGGGGGAAGAGAGAATGAGGGAGGGGGAAGAGAGAATGAGGGAGGAAGAGAGAATGAGGGAGGGGGGGAAGAGAGAATGAGTGAGGAAGAGAAAATGAGGGAAGGGGAGAGAATGAGGAAGGGGGACAGAGAATGAAGGAGGGGGAGAGAGAATGAGGGAAGGAGAGAGAGAGAATGAGGAAAGGTGAGAGAGAAAATGATAGAAGGGGAGAGAGAATGAGGGAGGGGGAAAGAGAATGAGGGAGGAGAGGAGAGAGAGAATCAGGGGGCAAAGAATGAGAGAGGGGGAGAGAGGGGGAGAGAGAGAATGAGGGGGGAGAAAATTAGGGGAGGGGAGAGAGAATAAAGCAGGGGAGATAGAATTAGGGGAGGAGAGAGAATGAGGGGGAGAGAGAGAGAAAATGAGAGAGGGAGAGAATGAGGGATGGGAAGAGAGAATGAGGGATCTGGGGGAGAGAGAGAGAATAAGGGATCAAGGGTAGAGAGAGAGAGATAGAGGGATGAGGAGAGAGAGAGAGAGAGAGAGAATGAGGGAGGGGGAGAGAGAATGCGATACTAGACATTTATTTTAAATGCTTTGGGGAAGAGCGCAGGGCCTCTGTTAACACCGCCCCCCCCCAAAAAAAAAGATTTAGTGCCCCCCAGTATGTGCACCCCTGCATTAGGATCAAGTCGGCTTTATTCTTCTGAGACAGGCCCGGATAACATCAGGACAGTCAATCTTATACACAGGGTGTGCTAATCCAACACGCCAGCAATGCTGTTATTGTTGGATGCAGAGTAAGCCTTTCATAGGCTAGTTTGGGGTTTTTTTCTTCTGTGAGTTACTGTACATGCTTTTGTTTTTTCTGGTTGTTTTGTGACAGCTCTTAGGGCTCTATATCATTCCATTTCAGAAAGGCTTGTTACTCTGGGCTACTCTGAGACGATTTCCATAATCAATGGTATGAGGCAGGGCTGCCCTCTATCACCCCTGCTCTTTGAGCTTTCTATTGAGCCCCTGAAAGCCCTCAGTGGAAACTCAGACATCGCTGGCATCCGAGTCGGAAGCAAATAATTTAAATTATTCTTTATTACCGATGACATTCTCCTGACCATGTTGACGCCGCTTACATCTCTACCCAACCTATTTAAATTGCTAGACCACTTTGGTAGAATGTCAGGTTTAAAGGCTGTGACGGGGAGGAAAGGGTTAATACCTGATTTGTCATGCATTACTGTTGTTGCCCTGTCCCCGCCATTTTTATTCCCCATGTGCAGGCCATTCCCTGTCTGCGAGGGTAAAAGACAAGATGCATTGCTTGCCATACCCTCTAACCAACACATGATAGAAGATCTTAAATGTAAGGCAGGAGGTATTTTTTTGTAAGTCTAAGTAGGAATTACTTGGACATCCAGCTGTGATATGGGTGAATGAGCTTCGGTATTTTTATGACCAAGCCTGAAAGGATTGTAATTATTTTTATGATGGAGCCTCAAAAGGCTCCCACAGATTTAGAGTCCCCCTGTCTAAAAGATTGTCAGTTATGACAAGACCCAGAGGCCCATAATGTATACAATACTGGCATACTGATGCACAGCAGATGTCAGGCTAGTGACACCTTCGAGACAGAGACCAGACCCAGTGACCCCAAGAAATGAGTGTAGCCCAGGTATGCTAAGTGGCATGGGCGTCAACCTGACCCATGCGCCCTGCCCACCGGACAGCCCTTTTGACCGGTCTTAGGAACTGTGGCTCACTTGGCTATTCGTGGGTTTTTTTGTTCCCACGAGGGGATTGGATCCACATGTTAAAGATAGCTTTGGCCAGTCTATAACTGTGGCTCTCCAGGTATTTCCCAGGGTGATTCCTGAATTTTAATCCATGATGTAAAGATGTAAGCCTTTGTTCCAGTACAGCAGCAACCAGTCCAGGAGTGAAGGGGTTAATAACCACATAACCACAGGACTTTTAAAACCAAGGCTGCATTTCTTGCACTGGCAAGCAAAGGACAATTTCTTTCGTTCCAAGCACAATTTCTTCCAGTGTTGTTTTAAGTGTATTCTGCAGATGTCGTGTGTTTGTCTATTAAGGAAATAAATCACAATTTATTTTGCAAACTTGTTCTGTTCAATCAAGTACCCAGAAATATAAATGTGTTGATAAAAGTTGGTTTCATCGTGACAAAGGAAACCACTCTAAATTCATGGCCCTCAAAAATAACCTACCTATAGAAGTGGAAAACTCTTATTTATTGACTTTAATTTTATATGGAAATCGGCCTCTCTTCCCAATTTTAGGGTTAATATCTCCAACTACTTTGAGTCGCTTTACAGATTTAACTATTCCCAGCTAATTAAACCTTTAAAAACAATCTTGAATGCTGGTGCAAATATAACATAAAAACACAAATGGCTAACAGAATCACCCAGGTCTAGTCTAGTCTAGATATATTTCTCAAAGTGCCCTATGTGTCATTGCCTGCCTGTATGTGTCTCCCTGTGTCCCTCCCTGTATCCCTAGCGGCAATCAGATTGGACCTTGGGCCAGGCCAATGAGATTGCTCCCTTGGCCCGCCTGCCCCCGCACACCTCTCTGGCCTGAGGCAGAGTGACCACACACACACACACCGCGGCGCTCATCGGGACCCGCGCGCACCTCCTCCTCTTTCCCCCCTGAGAGTCCCCTGCTTTCCCGTGCTTTTTCCTCCCCCCCCCCACCCCCGGCGCCACTACAGTCAGCGGGGGAGCGGAGCGAGCGCCCGGGACACAGCGGGGGACTCTCACCTCCCCACGGCTCTCACCACCCATAGGCCACTCCCCCCCCGCTCACCCTCCCCCCGCTCACCCCCCCACACACACACAGAGCATGCGGCTCTCCCCTCACCCGGTGCTCCCCGCCCCCCTACACACACACAGAGCACGCGGCTCTCCCCTCACACAGGCCGCTCCTCCGGTTGTCTCCGCCTCTCCCCGCGGGAGGCACAGCACCCCCTCACCGGAGCGTCTCAGCCTCTCCGCTGAGGAGCCCGAGGTGGAAGAGGAGGGCGGCCGGGACCCGGAGGAAGAGGAGCGCGGCCGGGTGCAAGGTGAGGAAACGCAGGGGAATGGGTTATTTAACGCATCCAAGACTCACCCTGCCCTTTGCCCCCCCTGCCCTTTGCCCCCCCTGCCCTTTGCCCCCCTTTGCCCTCCCTCCCCCTGCCCTTTGCCCCCCCCGCCCTTTGCCCCCCTGCCCTCCCTCCCAATGCCCTTTGCCCCCCCTGCCCTCCCTCCCAATGCCCTTTGCCCCCCCTGCCCTCCCTCCCAATGCCCTTTGCCCCCTGCCCTCCCTCCCCCTGCCCTCCCTCCCCCTGCCCTTTTCCCCCTGCCCTTTGCCCCATGCCCTCCCTCTGCCTGCCCTTTGCCCCCTGCCCTCCCTCCCCTGCCCTTTCTCCCCCTGCCCTTTGCCCCCTGCCCTCCCTCCCCCTGCCCTTTGCCCCTGCCCTTTGCCCCTGCCCTTTTCCCCTTTGCCCCCCTGCCCTTTGCCCCCCTGCCCTTTGGCCTCTTGCCCCCCTCCCTCCCTGCCCTCTTGCCCCCCTCCCTGCCCCCTTGCCTCCCCTGCCCTCTTGCCCCCCTCCCTCCCTCCCTGCCCCCTCCCTCCCTGCCCTCTTGCCCCCCTGCCCTTTGCCCCCCTCCCTCCCTGCCATCTTGCCCCCCTCCCTGCCCCCTCCCTCCCTGCCCTCTTGCCTCCCCTGCCCTCTTGCCCCCCTCCCTCCCTGCCCCCTCCCTCCCTGCCCTCTTGCCCCCCTGCCCTCTTGCCCCCCTGCCCTCCCTGTCCTCCCTGCCCTTTTGCCCCTCCCTGCCCTTAGCCCCCCCGCCCCTCCCAGCCCTTAGCCCCCCCGCCCCTCCCTGCCCTTAGCCCCCCTGCCCCTCCCTGCCCTTTGCCCCTCCCTGCCCCTCCCTGCCCTTTGCCCCCCCACCCCTCCCTGCCCTTTGCCCCCCCCGCCCCTCCCTGCCCTTTGCCCCCCCCACCCCTCCCTGCCCTTTGCCCCCCCCACCCCTCCCTGCCCTTTGCCCCCCCCACCCCTCCCTGCCCTTTGCCCCCCCACCCCTCCCTGCCCTTTGCCCCCCCCCGCCCCACCCTGCCCTTTGCCCCCCCCGCCCCACCCTGCCCTTTGCCCCCCCTCCCCTCCCTGCCCCTTGCCCCCCCGCCCCTCCCGCCCCTCCCTGCCCTTTGCCCCCCCCACCCCTCCATGCCCTTTGCCCCCCCGCCCCTCCCGCCCCTCCCTGCCCTTTGCCCCCCCCACCCCTCCATGCCCTTTGCCAAACCCCCCGCCACTCCCTGCCCTTTGCCCCCCCCACCCCTCCCTGCCCTTTGACCCCCCCCCACCCCTCCCTGCCCTTTGCCCCCCGCCCCTCCCTGCCCTTTGCCCCCCCGCCCCACCCTGCCATTTGCTCCCCCCGCCCCACCCTGCCCTTTGCCCCCCCGCCCCTCCCTGCCCTTTGCCCCCCCGCCCCTCCCTGCCCTTTGCCCCCCTACCCCTCCCTGCCCTTTGCCCCCCCCACCCCTCCCTGCCCTTTGCCCCCCCCACCCCTCAATCCCCTTTGCCATATATAATATAATATTATATATATGTTCTTACGACGCTTTGCAAAGTTGTTTATGTGTATGTGTGTATATATATATATACACACAAAAACATAAATAACGTTGCAAAGCGTCGTAAGAGCGTTGGATAAGCCGTTTTGGCGTTGCAAAAATGAACATAGGTATGCATTGCATAGCGTTGGATAAGCCATTCGTTGCAAAACGAAGCGTTGTAAATCGAGGACTGCCTGTATAACCCTGCTAAGGTATATACCCTACAAACTGAATAAACGTGGTATATCGTAAGCTGCAGCCGCAGCAGAGATAAGTATAATAAAGAGTGTGGTGTATAACAACATACACGCTGTATGTGCAGGCAATAGAGAGGGGTGCAGTGATAAACACCAATACGCCTAAGAATGCCTCTGTCAGATAATGCCCCAACACTCAACCCCAAAACTGATAATATCAGAAGGCTGCAGCTGCAACACCACAATGTCAGCAGTGTCTGGTATACGACCGTATCTCCAAGCAGAGTGAGGAAATCTCCCGCCTCCACTGTCCTGAACACCGTCCCGCTCGCAGGCGCCACAAACGTGACGTCACTGCACCCCGCCGCCGTTTCGTGTCAGTAGACACTTCTTCAGGGGTAGGAGCTACATACCAGTCGCATCATGCGGAAGATATACCTTACAGAGTGGGTGGGACAAATGTAACAGACCAATCACAATAATGGTCTGATACAATTGGTAACAGCTGTTTTAGTGACACAATCTATCCCTTAATAGGTAAGTAAACCAAAACAGATACAAACAGACAAAAACAAACTTAAAGAGGTATATATGAAAAATAAACCTAACTAGCAGTATGATGTAACTCGGGTGTAAGGAGAGACAAGATTCCTAGTAATGATCTCGTTTGACATAACAGGGCAACACATCATGATTATTGTAGGAATGTACTGCAATCCTTGGTGATCAAAGGATGGAGGGAATGTAGGTGGAAGTCGTAAATCAGTAACGTAGGACTGTACTGGCCTGCGCGACCCGCCCCAAAGGGGTCAAAACTGATCTCTAAGTTTAAATTACACTGTATACCCACATCCCTCTACCCCAAACAACACATCAACGATGGACAAGGTGAACACAGTACATCCTAGATGAATGATGAGTAAATGAAGCCCTCATTCAAGCCTGATGGTGCTTTCGTATTCAGTGTGTATCCACCTACATTCATGTTGCAATAATTTACGATCCCAGTCACCCTTGCGGGGACCCCAGGGTACGTGTTCGATTCCAATAAATGATAAGACACATATCTCGCCCCGATGTATATCATTTACATGATGCACTACGGTTGTACCCCGTCCATTGCGGACCGAGCCAAGATGTTCCAAGACTCTAACTTTGAGGGGCCTGTGTGTCTCACCAACATACTGTTTCTTACACAAACATGTTATCAAGTAAATAACCCCACTTGTGAGACAGTTAATGAATGTCTTGATGGGAAAGGTATACAGGGATATACCAAATAAGTACAGGTAAACCCCGTTATAACGCGGTCCTCGGGGTCCACCCCGAGACCACCGCGTTAGTAACGGGGTCGCGCAAAAACAAAATGGCCCGCGCATCATCACCCTCCCCCCCCCCCCGCAGCATCCTTCACCCCGCGGGGCAGGAGATGGGAGCGGGGATGTCCCTCCGGTCCCCGCTTCCCCCTGTCACCGCCTGACAGCCCACGGGGCAGGAGATGGGAGCGGGGATGTCCCTCCGGTTCCCGCTTCCCCCTGTCACCGCGTGACAGCCCGCGGGGCAGGAGATGGGAGCGGGGATGTCCCTCCGTTTCCCGCTTCCCCCTGTCACCACATGACAACCCGCGGGGCAGGAGATGGGAGCGGGGATGTCCCTCGGGTTCCCGCTTACCTCTGATCCCCCCCACGTGCCCGGTGCTCCCGCTGCCTGCATGGAGGTGGTAGTAGGGGGTTTCTTCTCCCCACCGCTGTCCCTGGCGCTCCCGCTGCCTGCGCGGGAGGAGGGGGGGGGAGTGGGTGGTGGTGCTGGTCGCGGCCTTTCCTCTGTTCCGACCCCCCCCCCGTCTGTGTAGAGTGAGAGAGTGTGTGTGTGTATGTATATATGGGAGAGAAACTGTGTGTATGTATATGGGTGTGTGTGTGTGTGTGTGTATATGGGTGTGTGTGTGTATGTGGGTGTGTGTGTGTGTGTATATGGGTGTGTGTGTGTGTATATGGGTGTGTGTGTGTGTGTATATGGGTGTGTGTGTGTATATGGGTGTGTATGTGTATATTTGTGTGTGTGTGTGTGTGTATATGGATGTGGTGTGTGTGTGTGTGTGTATATGGATGTGTGTGTGTGTGTGTGTGTGTGTGTGTGTGTGTGTGTGTGTGTGTGTGTGTGTGTGTGTGTGTGTGTGTGTGTGTGTGTGTGTGTGTGTGTGTGTGTGTGTGTGCAGTGAGCAGTGTGTGCAGGGAGTGTGTGCAGTGTGTGCAGTGAGAGTGTGTGCAGTGAGAGTGTGTGCAGTGTGCAGTGTGTGCAGTGAGCAGTGTGTGCAGTGTGTGCAGTGAGCAGTGTGTGCAGTGAGCAGTGTGTGCAGTGAGAGTGTGTGCAGTGTGCAAAAAAATAAATATATATATATATATTTTTTTTTTTTTAAACGGGAGCCACGTGAAAACCGCGTTATAACGGGTCGCACTATAACGGGGTTTACCTGTATACATGGGAAGGATGTTGATCCAGGGATTAATCTGATTGCCAATTCTTGGAGTCAGGAAGGAATTAATTTTTCCCCTTAATGGGGTTTTTTGTTTGCCTTCCTCTGGATCAATAAGTAAATATAGATATAGGATAAAGTATCTGTTGTCTAAATTTAGCATAGGTTGAACTTGATGGACGGAAGTCTTTTTCAACCTCATCTACTATGTAACTATGTAACTGCTGATATTGTGGTGTTGCAGCTGCAGCCTTCTGATATTATCAGTTTTGGGGTTGAGTGTTGGGGCATTATCTGACAAAGGCATTCTTAGGCGTATAAGTGTTTATCACTGCACCATTATCAATTGCCTTCACATACAGCGTGTATGTTGTTATACACCACACTCTTTATTATACTTACCTCTGCTGCGGTTGGAGCTTACGATATACCACGTGTATTCAGTTTGTAGGGTATATACCTTAGCAGGATTAAATTAGTAATTACCGCACCACCTTATATATATGGAATGATTTGTAGTGAGGCTAAGATTATTACAATACAGCTACTAAGCTGATTGATTTCACTACTAACTTTCCACCTGATACACCTCCCCTCAGGGGATCATTTTTATTCCTTTTTTAACTCACCTGTACATACTTACACTTGTTTCGGCGTGACTATCTGTCAACATTAAAGTTTTGTTATTTTCTGTTTTTATACAGACTGTCTGTCTGTTATTGTTGATAAACCCTCATTGGGGTAGTGGGAATTTTGGTTGAAATTAATGGATGTGCATCCTTGTTAATTATATATATACATCATGAGTGCGTGCCAATAGGGACCTGGGTGATTCTGTTCGCCATTTGCGTTTTTGCTTTATCTCCTCCCTACGCACCTGGAGCCTTATACTTGATTGTTTGTTTTTGGTACTGAGCGATAACTGTATTTTTGTGTGTGCAAATATAACATATCCTGGATATCTATAAAAATGAATCTGTTACCCAGGATCTCATATTTTTTAGGACCAATCCTATACCCATCCTCGGCAAAGATGTGAAAGACCTCCAATCCCATACCTTTAGATTTATTTGGGGCAAGAAACATTCTAAAGTTTAAAGAAATCTACATTGATGAGACCCAAAGAGTTTAGGGGCCTAGCGGTTTCTAACCTGCTTGCCTACTTTCATGCTTCCCAATTACGTCACCTATTATCGTGGAATTTGGGTACAGGTGATAGGGCCATGGTGGATATCGAAGAGCAGGTCTGTCAATTGACCCAGTGCTTTGGTTATCTAAATCTAACAGGCCCCTGGCCCTTTTACAGCATCAGACTATCAAACACTCAATGTCTCTTTGGGTCTCCTTAAAAAAATAGATAAAGCCCGACCTCCAACAAGCCTAGCATGGTCCTTTTGTTCCGTAACCCTGATTTAAGCCAGGTCTCCATTGCAAATCATTTCGTGTTTGGAAAGCTAAAGGCTTAACCAGGGTAAAGGACTTGTTTGATAGAAACAATGTTCTCTCATTCGCTGCTCGCTCAGAGAAGCATAAATTGCCCCATAATGAGATAGAAAAAACAAAGCCCTTGTCAAAGGAGTATCTCCTGAGATAAGGAGATGGCAGGAAGGCCACAACTATGCGTGCACTTGGATACCCAAACAATAGTAATAATATGATCAATGGATAGAGAGGCTGAGGTTTAAGTATCGTATGTGAGGCTATGCCAGATCATGATCATACACTCAGCCAATCTATCCATTGATCATATTATTCTTATTATTTAGGTATCAGTGTGCACGGAAAGCTGGGACCTTCCTGCCATCAACTCATCTGAGGAAATACTCCTTCGACAGGGCTTTGTTTTTCGCTCTAACTGTATTCCTCTAGTGCACCGACTCTAATCATCATTTATATACCCAAAGTAGAGCGGGTACCACGTCCTTGGTTTCCCATAATGAGATATTCAGATACGTCCAATTGAAGCACTTCAGTTCAAGCTTTAGGCCTGGGACCCGCTGCGCTCGTTGGCGCGGGCGGCAATGTAGCGAGTTCCCCACCAGCAGGGGAATCCTCGCGAGCCGGTCCCGGTCCCCACTGGCTGCACAGCTGACTACACGCTGTGGAGCGTCAGCCGCTAGGAGACACCACAGAATGGTGTTTCCTAGCGTTGACGCGTCACGTGGTGTGGCTGTGAGCCAATGGGGAGGGGAGGCTGCGGGAGGAGGAGAGGCTTCGGGGAGCGGGGAGGAGTGTGGAGTGAAAGCAGTGTGAGTGCCTCTCTGTGTGTGTGTCTGAGTGCGTGCGTGCCTGCCTGTGTGTGTGTATGTGTGTGCCTGTCTGTGTGCGTGCCTGTCTCTGTCTGTGTGTGTGTGTATGAGTGCGTGCGTGCCTGTCTCTGTTTGTGTGTGTGTGTATGAGTGCGTGAGTGCCTGCCTCTGTGTGTGTGTGTGTGTGTATGTATGTATGTATGTATGAGTGCCTGCGTGTGTGTGTTTTTTTTACTTACCTGCAGCCCGTGGCAGCCCGTGGAGGGAGGGGGGGGAAGAGTAGCGGGTCCCTCCGCTCAAGCCACGCCCCCCCCCTCCCTGTCAATCCTCCCACTCCCGCCCACCTCCCGCTCCGGCCCCTCACGTCATGGCCGCGCCCCCTCACATCATGGCCGCGCCCCCCCCGACCCGTTTGGCCACGCCCTCCCCGCTCCGAGAAAAGTAGCCTGTAGACCGCAGATCGCGGTACAGCGAGTTGCACGCGCCGCCGGCAAGCAAGCCAGCCGTGCGGACGCGTGCAACGGGACCTTAGCCTTAGGCTGCGCTTATAGTGCTGGCGACACGACGTCGCTTCAAAACAAATGCATTGAATCTGCAGCATGCGCTTATAGTAGGCGCGACGGCGAAAGCGCAGTGGAGCAACGGAGCGTTGTGAATCTCTGTAGTCAGTAGAATTCGATTTTTACAGCGACGGTCTCACCATGTGACAGGCTGTAAACCAATCAGATAACTTCTGATGCAGGGAGAGGGGGGATGTTTGTGTGTGTGTGAATGTGTGTGATTGTGTGTGTGTGTGTGTGTGTGTGTGTGTGTGTGTGATTGTGTTTGTGTGTGTGATTGTGTGATTGTGTGTTTGTGTGTGTTATTGAGTGGGATTGTGTGAGTGGGATTGTGTGTGGGATTGTGATTGTGTGAGATTTTGTGTGTGTGTGTGTGATTGTGTGTGTGTGTGATTGTGTGTGATTGTGTGTGATTGTGTATGTGTGGGATTGTGTGTGTGTGGGATCAGGGCCGCCAACAGAAATCATGGGGCCCAGGACAAATGAAAGGAGCAAACCCAAACCCCCCCCAACCCATAGCGCACCTACCACGGAAAAACAAATTTTAGCGCGCAACTTTTACTTAACCCCCAATACATATAAAAATACACCCTCATCCCCCCCAATACATATACAAATATACCCCAACCCCCAATACATCTAAAAAATACCCCAACCCCCCCAATACATCTAAAAAATACCCCAACCCCCCCAATACATATATAAAATACACCCCCAATACATATATAACATACAGCCCCAATACATATAAAAATCAGACTTACCTTGGGGATGATCTCAGGCCGGTGGCTGTAGGGGGGGCGGTTTGCCGGTGGCTGCAGGGGGGAGGGCGGTTTGCCGGTGGCTGCAGGGGGGTGGGTGTGCTGTGGGGGGCTGACTGTTGGCGGCCCTGATTGTGTGTGTTTGTGTGTGTGTTTGTGTGTCTGTCAATTGAAACACAGTATATGAATAACTTTAAAATAGTAACTTCTCTCGTAATTTAAAGTAAAAGAAAAGTAAATTCAGCATACAAACAGAAATGACAACTCCTCTCCATTTCAGCCTTCCCCCAAGCTCTTGTGCCCACCCCCTCTGCCTTTCGTCACTCCCCTTGTAGCAAGAGATGTCTCCCAAACTCAAATTACAACTTTCGCTTGGGCTACGGAGACGGGAGACGTCATCCGTAGCCGCAGCTGTAGCCAGCACTATAAGCGCAGCCTTATTATTGGAACGGCAGCCCTCCCTACTACAACACACTTTGAATCTCTCTATCGCTCAAGCGATATCAATGTTTGATAAATACAATATATAGAATGACTCTCAACCTAGATAATAAGTGTTCCTTGAACCATGGATGGGGAGGTGTGAGATGAGATCTGTGAATCAGCTGCCAAAAGCTAAATATGCACTACAATCAAAGAAGCTTGTATGCATTCGCTTTATCACTGGTACGCAATACCTATGCGTCTCCAAAGGTTTCACAGAAATTCCTCACCTAGATGTTTTAGGGGTTATGGGCAGAACGGGTCTCTCTCCCATATATGGCGGTATTGTTCATTCACTACTCCATTAAGGTCTCAAATTTTTTCCATGATTAATTTAGTTCTGGTTTCTACCATTGTCCATAGTCACTAGCTCACTCTTCTATAAATGTGTACATCTACGTTGCCCCAAAGGCAGACAGCCTGATTGGGCTCCCCAAGAGCTGCTCCCCTCTGCACAGGAACAGTGTGCTAAGGGTTAACATTTGCTTGTACTTTGTGGAATGTCAACCCGACCCACTGGAATATTAATGAGCCAAGAGGACACAAATAACTTTTTGTTCACAGCTGCATTGAAAATCAACCACCCCAGTGTACATCTGCGTTGCCCCAAAGGCGGACAGCCTTTGGCACAGCCGAAGTGCAGCCGTTTTGTGATGTTAAAGCTGCTCTATTTCAAATCGGAAAATCACAAGCCCTTTATCCCCTGTACCCAATGTTCCAACTCTTATCTGTCCATGAAATGTCTGTGAATTGACTGTTTAACCCTGTTCTTTTAATCTAAGCATGTATTTTTATAACTCTGTGCCCAGGACATACTTGAAAATGAGAGGTAACTCTCAATGTATTACTTCCTGGTAAAACATTTTTATAAAA
Organism: Ascaphus truei; assembly: GCF_040206685.1. NCBI lineage: Eukaryota > Metazoa > Chordata > Amphibia > Anura > Ascaphidae > Ascaphus > Ascaphus truei. The sequence continues at coordinate 146,043,900 of NC_134485.1, read as the reverse complement.
TTTAAAAAATTAAATATATAGACCTATACCTGACTTTTCTACGAGTGAGTGGAAATTGGTTGTACATATACAGTAGACACAGCGACCCGCTTCTGCATAGCAGCTTTCTGGTTAAATCCAAAAGTACCTGACAATCTCATTAGCAGGAGAATATAGCATGTGATGTTAATGGAAAACATTACCTCTTGTCTGAAAGAGACTTGTCCCTACAGAGAGGTTGGCTCCCTTGTCAAGGAACCACTAGTGGAGTTGGTGTGACCCTCGTGATCTCTGGGGTGGGGGTGGCTCGATGGATCAGGTATTTTTGGATATCATTCGATTTCTTAGCTATTATTTGGATTTAAGATGGCCCCCCTTTTCTATTTTTCTCTCTCTTTTTCTTCTTCTTTTCACTCTCTGATAACTGGGCGAATTAATTTGAGTTGTACTGTTAAGGCATGTTAATATATGCTCCCATACAAATGTTCCTGTAACACTGTTTTTTGCTTGTATGTATTTCTGTACCCAAAACCCCCCAAAAATCTCTAAAAAAAGATTTACATTTAAAAAAAAAAAAGTATTTAACCGTATCATAGGGCCCAGTACACTGTGCAGGCAATTGGGGGGTTAGTCATTACAATTTAGAGATTAAAATGACAAGTTATTAATCAGGATTGCAAGATAAATAAAACTTACTTTAGCTTCTGTCTCTCCCCGATGTAAAGTGTACAAATGATGCACAGCGCTTTGGGAGGAGGACCATGGGTGAGTTAGGATCTGGAAAACATGGAAGTCATGGCCTAGAGTGTCTGACGTAACCAGCAGCATCCCTATAAAAAGATATCAAAGAGGTTAAAGATGCAGGGCACGCAAACACTACATTTCCATAGGGTTCAGGTTTTTAGCAAGTGTGTTTGTAAGACTGAGGGTCATATTGAATAAGCTGTGCTACTCTTAAGACAACCTCTAGCCAGGTATAGTAAATACAGTATGTCCCTTTATGGCATATTCAAGTAGATGGGCTGTAAGGTGTCTTCCAACATCGAAAGGTGTTTTATGAGTAACCGTGCTTAGCAAATCTGGCTCTTTATGACAGTAAGGTGTCTTCCAGCAATTAAAGTGTTTTGTGGAGTAGCTATTCTTAATAAATATAGCACTACAAGTAGATTACTAGTACCACTGACATCTACTTCTTCTGGAGGAGCCATCATACCCCGTTTTGAGACAGCAGTAGGGAAAAAGATAGGTTTGTGCTGTTCCAGAGGAATCAAACCAATAGATATTAATAATGTATCTCAATTTACTTCAACCTTCAAGTGTAATAACATAATTAGTCTGCCTCTAGTCTTCTGAAAATAAAATACAGATATCACATTTGTGGTAAATAGAAGTGTATTTCGTATTACATTGTTCATTTCCCCCCAAAATGTTCAAGCTAAATATAGTCTATTTTTCTATGCAGCTCTGACAGTTTGTACAGCACTGTATACAGAATTATATTGGCACAAGTAGATCTTACAGTCTAATTTTGGTATCTGACACTAAGGTCACTGGGATTCCACCCAGGGACACCACTGCTTCAAAAGCAGTAACATTATCAGTAGGCACTAACTATAGAGAAGAGGTACCGGTCATATGTACAGTGAAACTTAAATTTCCCATAGCATGACTGTCGACTGTATTGTTTCGTTGTATCATGCTGTATTGTTGACCCATGGGAAGAAATTGGGATAGTAATGCTTCAGTTTCTCACAGTATTACTATGAATAGCACATTTCTAAACAGAATACTGCACCTACAGTAACTATGATAATACATTAGAAGAATTCCAATGTTGTAGTGATCAGGGCAGAGTTTTAAAGCAGGAGCAAGACATTTCCAGCCTTTTTTAAATTGCCTTAAATTTTTCTATCTATATAAAAATAAGATGTCAGAGGATAATTAGGTAGTTTAGTGATAGGTGCATGGTCTTGAAGAAAGAAAAAAGCAATTTCGATTACATCTACGGTATTTTATGTGTATACTTGATAAATGTCTCGCATGTAGAAAAACATTGATATACTAATAAATACCATGTTTATTGCTTAATCAAGTCCTCTTAAGTGATCATTTCCTGGATACTGCTACTAACTTTCACAGAGCACCAGGGCAAATTGGTTTTATGCTAATTGGAGTGTATCCATACCATTGGTATGTGTGTGCTTAATATATATATATATATCTATATATCTATATATATATATATATACATATATATATATAGATATAGATAAGCCTCTGCAGCAGTCGCGCGGATCAATCTGTTCCGGCGCGCGGTGATGACGTCAGTGTCAATGCGTCTGACGTGATGACGCTCCCTGACGCGTTTCGTCACTCTCGGGTAACATCACGTCAGATGCATTGACACTGACGTCATCACCGCGCGCCGGAACAGAATGATCCGCGCGACTGCTGCAGAGGCTTGAAGTACAAGGAGCCATCTTTCCAGGACTCTAACACGGCTATATTGAAGACAGCCTGCCCTGGACACTTGTTGGGATATTGATCCTGCTACTGCTAGACCGGGATTGCCCCAAGTTACTGCAGAAACAAACCGGATGGTGGTGATTATATCACACAATGCTTGATTTTATTGCATTTTTGTAAGCGCATTTCTTAACCCCCTTCTCCCCCTCCCCTCATTAAATTGACTATTTTACGCTATGGGTGTGCGCTCTCTCTCCCCTTTTTTCCATTAGATTCCCTGTGGACGTGGTTTGTCCATTTGAGAGCAGCAGGAGACCCTTCATACCAGAACCTACATCATTATTGGACAATCTGAGGACTGGTTTTAACACTCTTTTTTTCTTTTGAATTTGTATATTTGCAATATCTATGCACTTATCTTTATGGTTATAGGTTTGATTATTATTTGTGCTAGAATCATTTAGTACTTCACTAATATTAGTGTATCTTATTATTAATCACAGTTGGTTTATTATATATTTTTATATATAATTTATTTTATATACTACATTATATTTACCTATTTAACCATTAGCAGAGGCGCTGCTTTTTTCTTTTGTTCGATATATATATATATATATATATATATATATATATATATATATATATATATATATATATATTTATATACACACACACACAGTGGTGTGAAAAAGAAAGCACATCCTCTTTGAATTCTATGGTTTTACATATCAGGACATAATAACGATCGTCTGTTCCTTAGCAGGTCTTAAAATTAGATAAATACAACCTCACATGAACAACAACACATGACATATTACATCGTGTCATGATTTAACAAAAATAAAGCCAAAATGGAGAAGCCATGTGTGAAAAACTAATTATACCTTATGATTCAATAGCTTGTAGAACCACCTTTAGCAGCAATAACTTGAAGTAATCGTTTTCTGTATGACTTTATCAGTCTCTCACATCGTTGTGGGGGATTTTTTTCCCACTCTTCTTTACAACGTTGCTTCAGTTCATTGAGGTTTGTGGTCGTTTGTTTATGCACAGCTCTCTTAAGGTCCAGACACATCATTTCAATAGGGTTGAGGTCTGGACTTTGGCTGGGCCATTGCAACACCTTGATTCTTTTCTTTTTCAGCCATTATGTTGTAGATCTGCTTGGGATCATTGTCCTGTTGCATGATCCAATTTCGGCCAAGCTTTAGCTATCGAACAGATGGCCTCACATTTGACTCTAGACTACTTTGGTATACATAGGAGTTCATGGTCGACTCAATGACTGCAAGGTTCCCAGGTCCTGTGGCTGCAAAACAAGCCCAAATCATCACCCCTCCGCCACTGTGCTTGACAGTTGGTATGAGGTGTTTGTGCTGATATGCTGTGTTTGGTTTTCACCAAACGTGGCACTGTACATTATGGCCAAACATCTCCACTTTGGTTTCGTCTGTCCAAAGGATATTGTTCCAGAAGTCTTGTGGTTTGTTCAAATGCAACTTTGCAAACCTAATCCGTGCTGCCATGTTCTTTTTAGAGAGAAGAGGCTTTCTCCTGGCAACCCTTCCAAACAAACCATACTTGTTCAGTCTTTTTCTAATTGTACTGTCATGAACTTTAACATTTAACATGCTAACTGAGGCCTGTAGAGTCTGAGATGTAACTCTTGGGTTTTTGCAATTTCTCTGAGCATTGCACGGTCTGAGCTTGGGGTGAATTTGCTGGGACGTCCACTCCTGGGAAGTATGGCAACTGTCTTGAATGTTTTCCACTTTTGAATAATCTTTCTGACTATAGAATGATGGACTTTAAATTGTTTGGAAACCCTTCCCAGATTGATGGGCAACAATTGCTTCTCTAAGATCATTGCTGATGTCTTTTCTCCTTGGCATTGTGTTAACACACACCTGAATGCTCCAGACCAGCAATCTGCTAAAACTTCGGCTTTTATAGAGGTGGTCACACTTGCTGATGATCAATTAATCAAGGGCATTTGATTAGCAGCACCTGTCTGCTACTTAGCATCTTAATTCCTATGAAAGCTGTAAAGGTGTACTTAGTTTTTCACACATAGCTTCTCCATTTTGGCTTTATTTTTGTTAAATAAATCATGACACGGTGTAATATGTCATGTGTTGTTGTTCATCTTAGGTTGTATTTACCTAATTTTAAGACCTGCTAAGGATCTGCAAAGGAATAGATGATTGCTATTATGTCCTGATATGTAAAACCATAGAATTCAAAGAGGGTGTACTTTCTTTTTCACACAACTGTATATAGTGGCAGGACGGCCTCGCGGCAGGGTCAGTAAGACATGGTATGAAACTTTAACTATAGTGGTTTTATTATTCACCAGCCAAAAAACCATCAGGTCACCCTTTAAGGCAAAATAAAACTTGAAATAAATTCCTATTCCCGTTAGGGAAACTAACTCAACGTTTTCAGCCCTATCTACCGGGCAGCCAGCTAATCTGGTTATCCCCCCCAAAACAAGTGCTCCACAAACAAAGTACAATAACAAAGTCTCTTGTCTAAAATCGCAGCAGCAAACAGACTTTTAACATTGCAGAGTGTTATTTATGGCTTATCTGTTTGTAGGGGATTCCTATACCAGGGTCTTTGTGTCCCTCCTTCAATCCTTCAGGAATGCCAGCTCGTATCAAACTTTTATCCAGGGTTTGGGTCCCAGCTGGGGAGAAGCCTCTCTACCCTCCTGGGGAAAAGCCAACTCAACTTGTGTTGCTACTTCCTGCCTTTTAAACCCTCAGTCTCTCAGGAGTTCTTCCTGCTTAATTAGCTGCAGGTGCATGCCTTTCCAGGAGGAATTTAACAGCTTGTATGCTGGAAGTACACAATGCTCCTCACTCCAGCATACTGTGTTAGTGACTCTGTCACTATATATATATATATATAGCAACTGTAAATATTCCTGTATATTCATTTGCATGTCTTAGACAGGTCTGCAACCCTGTCTTTCACCATTATCACCCAGCACACAGCACTTCCACTGCAGCAAGGGTTTCTGGGAAATGACATGCAAATGAGCACACATATATATATACACACACATATACATATATATATATATATATATATATATATATATACTGTATATACACAGTGGTCAACAAATCTGGTCGCCCAATAGCCGCTGGCGATCCATGCTGTGGTTTCTCTTAATTCCGCTGCTCGCGTCAGAAAAAAAATCCCCCTCCCTGATTGGGCTGACGCGGGGAAGAGGGTCGGCTGGCAGCTCTGGGTCAGGCGCTTTGGCAACCCCCCCTTCCCCCGATTGCTGCCTGGGCGGGAGATATGCTCCGGTGGTCCCCGCGGCTGCTGCCCAGGGCGGGTGGAGCAAAGTAGGTAGGTGCTTCCCCTCTGTCCCACGTTCCCTTGGCGATCGCAGGGGTAGGGTAATTGTAGCGGGGAGGAGCGGGGAAGAAGGCCTGGCTGGCAGCTCTGAGTCCCCTGTCCCCGGTCCCCATGGCTGCGACCCAAGCGGGAGGAAGGGGGGCACAAAGATGGCAGGTGGGTGCTGGACCCTGCGCGTCCCCCTCCGGCCACGTTTCCCCTTGGTTGCTCTGGCGGGTTTGGAGGGGGGGGCGGCAAAGACTTTATTCCGTCGGTTGGCGCGCGCGGGGCTTCCGGTCTCCACGGTGCTTCCCGCTCTCCTCAGGGCTTCCCTCGATCAGGGAGGTGGGTGTAATGTGGACGTGCGGCTGGCGCTCGCCCCCTCCCCGGTTACCACTGCCGCCCGCTGGTGGCTATTTGAGCGGGTGGATGTTAGGGGGAGACGGGAGCCATGGTCCTATCGGACCACCATGGGTGCCACTGCCGCCTTTTACATCCACTGCCGCCCCCTCCACATTCACTAGCCCCCCTCCACATCCACTGCCCCCCCCTCCGCATCCACTGGCCCCCCTCCACATCCACTGCCCCCCTCCTGACACCATCCCCAAGGTAAGTCTGAATTTTATATGTATTGGATGGGGGGGGGGGGTGTGTTTTGTATATGTATTGGGCTGGTGGCTGTATTTTGTATATGTATTGGGGAGGTGGGGGTATTTTGTATATGTATTGGGGTGGTGGGTGTATTTTGTATCTGTATTGGGGTGGTGGGTGTATTTTATATATGTATTGGGGTGGTGGGTGTATTTTATATATGTACTGGGGCGGTGGGTGTATTTTATATATGTATTGGGGAGGTGGGGTATTTTGTATATGTATTGGGGTAGTGGGGGTATTTTGTATATGTATTGGAGGTGTGTGTATTTTGTATATGTATTGGGGAGGTGGGGGTATTTTGTATATGTATTGGGGAGGTGGGGGTATTTTTTATATGTATTGGAGTGGTGGGGGTCTTTTTAAAATGTATTGGAGTCTTTTTAAAATGTATTGGTGCCAGTCACCCACCCACCCAGTCACCCACCTAGTCAGTCAGTCACCCACCCAGACTAGTCACGCACTCACACACTCAATTCTTATTAGGAATGTATTTAAAAAAATTAAAGTGGGGCGGGGTTAGGGGGAGAGTAGATTTTTTGGTTCGGCGACTAGATTTTTGGGTGATTTGTCAAGCACTATATATATATATATATATATATTGTGACAGAAACCAGGGGTTGGTAATAAACTCCATATACAGGGCTCCCAGGATACTGAACAGTTTCTGTCCTGTCTAAGCTGAACAGGGCAGCCTCGTGGTACAGGCACTCCATTCCACAGTTTGTCTGCTGCCTGTTTTCTGTCACCTGTCATGCTGATTAGAGTTCAGGTATATAAGACCTGTTTCCTGTTTCCTCTGGGCCCCGCCCAAGAGCCTGGAAGGCTGCTGAACTGCAGAGGGGTGAGAAAGCCTCTTTCCCAAATCGCTTCATTCATTCTGTTAGTTTGTCTAAAGACTGCAAAGGTACTTATTTTGTTGGTGGAAGTGGACAAGCCACTTCCAACTCTGAGTCAGGGACATCTAAGTTTAAGTTATCGCTCAGACGAGCAGCTTTTTGTTTGGCTTTGTTTTCTGTTTAAACTGTGGCAGTCTCAGTGCCTGGGACTGAATAAACCAGGTATAGCCTGTTTAAAGGAACAGTACGTGACGTCTCATCATTTAACCTACCCTAAAAGACCGTGTTCTAACAGTCCCGGACAGACGGCGGAGCCCCGGAGTAAGCCGTTTGTCACATATGGTGGAGAATGCGGGCAGAACACTGAAAGGTCTGGGGGTTAAAGAACTTTAAAAAAAAAAAAAAAAAAAAAGAAGGTTTTTTTTTCTCTCTCTCCAAACAAGATGGAAGACGTGGTGAGTGCGCTGGTACGCAATGTCGCTGTCCAGAAAGACGCGAATGAAGCCCAGCAACAGGCGAGTGAAACCCAGCGACAGCTGTTAATAGCCCAGCAAGAGACTAATGCAAACCAGCAAGAGACAAACCGCCTGCTGAGAGAGGAGCAAAAGCGGTTCGCTCAGGGCTTACAGCAGGAACTCGAGATCCTGAGGGGGACTATCAGTAACCTTCCACTGGCAGAGGCAGCCCCAGTTCCGAAAATGACCAGGGCAAGCCACTACCTTCAGAAGATGGGACCCTCGGATGATGTGGAAGCCTATCTTCTCACGTTTGAACGCACGGCACAGAGAGAGGGATGGCCAGAAGCTGAGTGGGCTGGTCTAATCGCACCCTTCCTAAGCGGCGAACCCCAGAAGGCTTACTTTGATCTAGAGCCAGCCGAAGCTAACGTCTATGCAAAATTGAAGTTCGAGATCCTCGCCCGCCTCGGCGTAACCACGGCTGTTCGTGCCCAAAGGTTTCACGCATGGTCCTTCACGATGGATAAAGCCACCCGAAGCCAGATGTATGACCTCATCCACCTCGCCCGGAAGTGGCTACAACCCGAGATCAACTCAGCAAGCCACATCGTGGAACGGTTGGTCATGGACCAGTTCTTGAGGAAACTTCCCTCTGCCTTACGCCGTTGGGTCAGTCGGAGTGACCCCCACAATGCGGATGAGCTTGTGGCCCTTGTAGAAAGGTACAGTGCAGCAGAAGAGCACCCGCAACCCACAGTCGTGGAGCAACCCCACTATCCGAGGTTCCAGGACTCTTCCAGAGACGGTAAAAGGGTACCGGGGTTAAGGGGCGCTGAAGAGCGGCGACCACCTTCACGCCGCTCCAGCAACAGTGGTTCGCACACTAAGGGCAATAGCCAACATGGGGAGCCGGGAAAAGGCTCTAAGTGGGACACAGACTATGTACCTAAATGTGTAAATTGTCATGAGAGGGGCCACACAGCAAAAATCTGCCCACTAAATGATGAGCCCATGCAATGCAACAGCGTGGAACCTTATTCGCTGTTGTCCCAATGTATGGGCCCTAGCCCAGAGGACCCCTTGAATAACCATCTGTGGGCATTTGTAAAGGTTAATGGTAAGAGGGTTCGGGCACTTCTTGACTCTGGGAGTATGGTCACACTAGTGTCCGAATACCTATTGCCCATTAAGAAGAAACAGGTAAACAGTTCACAAAGAGTGGCAATTTGTTGTATACATGGGGATAATCATGAATATTCCACTGTTGATGTTTTTTTTGAAACAGAATTTGGTTCTTTAGATTTCAAGGTGGGTGTTGTACCCAAACTGGCACATGATGTGTTAATAGGGACCGACTTTCCCCATTTTCTAAAAATGTGGTCCCCAGCTCAGAATAGCGCCCAGAGTTCAATAGCAGACCATAACGAAGTGTTAGAAGAAACAAATCCTTTCCCTTTTTCAGAAATGGAGGTTGACGAGGGCCCAAATAAGAAGGGGGAAAAGGAGGAGTGCTGTGAAATTCCCTTCCCCATCACTACTTTGGTAGGGAATACCCCAAATCAAGATGTTGATCAGGCACTTACCACCCCAGTACAGGATAAGACCCTCGCTGACCTAGAGGTCAGTCCTGGGAGTTTTAAGAAGGCCCAGTGGGAGGACCCCACATTAGCGGTAGCAAGGGGAAATATACGGGACCAGAATAGTACTCATGGCCAACCAGATAGGTCACTTGCCTACCCCTACTTTGAGGTAGAGAACGACCTAGTATATCGGGTTGATAAAAGAAAATCAGTTACAACTAAACAATTGTTGGTACCACGGACATTCCGTAACGTAGTATTACACCTCGCACATAGTCATCCATTGGGGGGACACCTAGGGGTGGAAAAGACAAAAGAAAAGGTTCTCCGAAGCTTTTATTGGCCTGGGGTTCTGGCAGAAATTACAAACTATTGTTCCTCATGCCCAGAATGTCAGATCACCGCCCCGTTCAAAGCATACCGCAGCCCATTGGTACCCCTTCCCATAATAGAGGTACCATTTGACCGGATTGCTATGGATCTAGTAGGACCCCTAATAAAGTCTGCTAGGGGACATCAGCATATATTGGTAATATTAGATTATGCTACCCGATATCCGGAGGCAGTTCCCCTACGTAGCACCTCTGCTAAAAACATAGCAAAAGAGTTAGTACTTCTGTTTTCCCGGGTCGGAATTCCTAAAGAGATCTTATCTGACCAGGGAACACCATTTATGTCCCAAGTAACAAAAGAGCTATGTAAACTCCTAAAAATCAAGCATCTCAGAACCTCAGTCTATCATCCACAAACAGATGGTTTAGTGGAAAGGTTCAATAAAACCTTAAAGAGCATGTTACGCCGGGCGGTCGATAAGGATGGGAAAAACTGGGACTGTTTGTTACCATACCTGTTATTTGCCATTAGGGAAGTTCCCCAGTCATCCACAGGCTTCTCCCCGTTTGAACTATTGTATGGCCGACATCCAAGGGGCTTACTGGATATAGCCAAAGAAACTTGGGAACACGAGGTTACCCCTTACAGAAGTGTACACTGGCGACACACTTTATTCGAGCTCGGCTAGTCCCACGAATTCGGGTATACCCGGGTGTATTGAGGTTTGTGACTGTTTTCTGCCCGAGTGCATTGGGTTATTTTCCAGGCAGGGATTGAAGCATTTTATTCCCGCTGGCTGCAATACTGCACAGTATATATATATATATACTGCATTACAATTCATGAATTTATGCCATCTGGTAGACACGCGAAGCATTGCAGCCTATTAAATCCTAATCATTATCATTTAACAGATCAGCCGCCCATCAGCCAGGCATGAACCCAGGCTGGGAAGGCAAACACAACGGGGCTTGTCAGAGGTGAGGAACGGCGCATTCCAGGTATCTGCCAGGTACATACTGGGTATTTGCTCAAATAAAGTGTGTCGGTGCAGTAATAGAGCATGTTGCCCAAATGCAGGACCGCATTGCTGCAGTCCTACCCATAGTGAGGGAACACATGGAGAAAGCTCAAGAAGCACAAAGGAATACGTATAATAAGGGTGCTAGGGTCAGAATTTTTTTTCCAGGTGATAGGGTACTAGTTCTGGTTCCCACCGTGGAGAGTAAATTCCTTGCTAAATGGCATGGGCCATATGAGGTCTTGGAAAGAGTGGGAGAAGTAAATTATAGGGTAAGGCAGCCAGGTAGGAGGAAACCTGAGCAAATTTACCATATAAACCTACTCAAGCCCTGGAAAGATAGAGAGGTCTTGTTAACCCTAGTACCCCCAGGTCCGTCAGAGAATCAAGAAACTGACCCAGAGGTTAGCATAGCTGAAACACTGTCCGTGCATCAAAAACGAGAGGTCCAGAGTTTAGTGAGAAGGAACAAAGAAATCTTCTCTACACAGCCAGGTAAAACTAACGTAATTAAACATGACATAGTCTCTGAACCGGGGGTCCGAGTTAACCTTAAACCGTACCGAATCCCAGAGGCCAAGAGAGAGGCTATAAGTTTAGAGGTTAAAAAAATGCTAAAACTAGGCGTAATTGAGGAATCCCAAAGTGGGTGGAACAGCCCTATAGTTTTAGTCCCAAAGCCAGACGGTACAACAAGGTTTTGTAATGACTACCGGAAACTAAACGCGGTGTCAAAATTTGATACTTATCCTATGCCCAGGGTGGATGAACTTGTAGAGAGACTGGGCAAAGCCCGATATCTCACAACCCTAGACCTAACAAAAGGGTACTGGCAGGTTCCCCTCACAGAAAGGGCAAAAGAAAAAACAGCCTTCTCAACCCCAGACGGCCTCTTTCAATATAAGGTGCTGCCTTTTGGCTTACATGGAGCTCCCGCCACATTCCAAAGAATGATGGATAAAATTTTAAAACCACATGTTCGGTACGCTGCCGCCTACCTGGATGATGTGGTAATCCATAGTGAAGATTGGCAGTCCCACCTTCCAAAGGTCCAAGCTGTGCTCGACGCAGTTCGGTCTGCTGGACTAACTGCTAACCCCGCTAAATGCACTATTGGTCTGGAGGAGGCCAAGTATCTGGGGTATTCTATTGGTAGAGGGTTACTCAAACCACAAACACTCAAAGTAGAGGCGATACAAAATTGGCCAAGGCCAGTCACAAAAAAACAAGTAAGGACCTTTTTGGGGTTAATTGGCTACTATAGGAGGTTTATTCCCAATTTTGCAACTAAGGCAACCCCACTAACCGACCTCACAAAAGCAAGAGGACCGCTAATGGTAAAATGGTCCCCCGAAGCCGAACAGGCCTTTAGAAGCCTGAAAGAAGCTCTCTGTGCCCAACCAGTGTTGGTCACACCTGACTTCTCCAAAGAGTTCGTAGTCCAAACCGACGCATCTGAGGTAGGGCTGGGGGCGGTACTCTCCCAGGAGTCTCAAGGGGAGGAGCACCCCATCCTTTATTTAAGTAGGAAACTAAATCCCCAGGAGAAAAATTACTCCATAGTCGAGAAAGAGTGTCTCGCAATAAAGTGGGCTGTAGAGACACTCAAGTATTATCTGTTGGGGAGAAAGTTCCGATTGGTCACAGATCATGCACCCCTTACCTGGATGTGTCAAAATAGGGAGAAGAACGCTAGGGTGACCAGGTGGTTCCTAAGCCTACAGCCCTTTAAATTTTCTGTGGAACACAGGTCGGGGCACAAACATGGCAATGCCGACGGGTTGTCAAGGATGCACTCCCTAATATCCATGGTCGCTCACCCCTCGAGGTCTGAGCTGGGGGGGAGGATATGTGACAGAAACCAGGGGTTGGTAATAAACTCCATATACAGGGCTCCCAGGATACTGAACAGTTTCTGTCCTGTCTAAGCTGAACAGGGCAGCCTCGTGGTACAGGCACTCCATTCCACAGTTTGTCTGCTGCCTGTTTTCTGTCACCTGTCATGCTGATTAGAGTTCAGGTATATAAGACCTGTTTCCTGTTTCCTCTGGGCCCCGCCCAAGAGCCTGGAAGGCTGCTGAACTGCAGAGGGGTGAGAAAGCCTCTTTCCCAAATCGCTTCATTCATTCTGTTAGTTTGTCTAAAGACTGCAAAGGTACTTATTTTGTTGGTGGAAGTGGACAAGCCACTTCCAACTCTGAGTCAGGGACATCTAAGTTTAAGTTATCGCTCAGACGAGCAGCTTTTTGTTTGGCTTTGTTTTCTGTTTAAACTGTGGCAGTCTCAGTGCCTGGGACTGAATAAACCAGGTATAGCCTGTTTAAAGGAACAGTACGTGACGTCTCATCATTTAACCTACCCTAAAAGACCGTGTTCTAACAGTCCCGGACAGACGGCGGAGCCCCGGAGTAAGCCGTTTGTCACAATATATATATATATATATATATATATATACTGTATATATATATATATATATATATATATATATATATATATATATATATATATATATATATATGATTGATTAATTGCCCTTATTGCCTTTTGCTTTACACTTCAGCTGAAGCATTAGTTTATATAAAATCATCTCCTGTTTTAGTGTTAAAAACAGCTTTTAACCATTTGCCAAATGTGCCTTGCGCCTCCAGCAGTAATTGGGTTAATATTTCCACTTCCTGAAATGTTTATCTTTTTGCACAGATGTTGATTGATGTTGCTCTTCCCCTATTATTGCAGATGATACTTATGGAAATTCTAAAGCAAAAAATAAACTCTAGCAAATAAGATGGGTTTTTTTTCTTCCCATTTCTAATCTTCAATGAAGATTAGAGGCGAGGGGATAAAATGTGTATTTTTTAATTTACAACTTCCTATCTTTCGCACGTACTTGTACTGCATACCAAACAATCAGCTTCTTTCAGGAAAGGATTTTAAAAAAAATACAAAGCGCATATACAGTACATGAAAGGAAAAAAAAAACTTGTACATATGTAGACTGCGGCTTGAGAGCTATTTATGCTGTATCAGAAGGCTAAACCAAACTCTGGCTGGGCCGTAAACTAAACCCACGCCCCAAATGAGGTGCCAAGCCACAAAAAGCATTTGCGTCAACTGGGAATACAAGGAAAAGAAGGGCTTCTAATTATAGGCCCTGGAAGCGGAAGCCTCGAGTGATTAGGAGTTTAGGCGCTGCGGTATGTTTATCTGGGAGCTTCCTCTGTCTTGCTCACTTGCTCTTCCAGTCTGGATTTGATAGATGATGCTTGGCAGAGACGGTGGGATTAAATCTGCCGGTGGTATATAGTGTTATCCATGAGCCAAGTTCAACCAACACTGATTCATGAGGCCTTTTAAAATAGGCGTCAGATGGTTAGCCCAAAAGACCAAATTAAAGATGGGCACATACCATCTGGGTAGCCGCAAGGAATTCTAGGAAAGCTTAACGGCATGAAGATCCTCACAACATCCTATTTATAACACCTATCACGCCACATGTCTGTGTACACCAGGGAGAAACATGAAATTCCACCTACATATGTTATGTAAACACAACCGAAGTCCCTGTTAGACTTTCACAACAGTAGCCATCAAAACTGAATTAAAAGGGAAATGTCTTAAAGCAGCAACCGCATCAAAATACAAAAATGAAGTGATAACATGAACGGTTAAGTGTATATTGCTTTAACTTTGGTGACATTTTTGCTGTTTTGTCTCGTTTATTATCTTAATGGCATAAGGTTTTACTGACATGACCACTGCTGTTTTGATGTGTGTGTGGCAGTGGTTTTGATGTGTGTGTGGCAGTGGTTTTGATGTGTGTGTGGCAGTGGCCATTTTAATTTCCCTGGCAGGCACATTTTCGGCAACTGATATCACCGGATTAAAACAACAGAATTTACAAATAGTGGCATTACTAAATACAGCAGCAAACCAACTTCACAATGGTAAGGCCGCGCTTACACTGGCGACACACTTTATTCGAGCTCGGCTAGTCCCACGGATTCGGGTATACCCGGGTGTATTGAGGTTTGTGACTGTTTTCTGCCCGAGTGCATTGAGGTATTTTCCAGGCAGGGATTGAAGCATTTTATTCCCGCTGGCTGCAATACTGCACAGTATATATATATATACTGCATTACAATTCATGAATTTATGCCATCTGGTAGACACGCGAAGCATTGCAGCCTATTAAATCCTAATCATTATCATTTAACAGATCAGCCGCCCGTCAGCCAGGCATGAACCCAGGCTGGGAAGGCAAACGCAACGGGGCTTGTCAGAGGTGAGGAGCGGCGCATTCCAGGTATCTGCCAGGTACATACTGGGTATTTGCTCGAATAAAGTGTGTCGGTGCAGTATAGTGACGGCGATGGCAACACAACCTCGCCCGAAAACAAATACATTGCCGCTGCCGCGTGCGCTTATAGTGCGCGCAACGGCGACAAAGTGACGGAGCGACGTTGCCGTTGTGGAAACTGAAGCCGGCAAAATTTGATTTTTCAAGGGCTGTCGCGTCACGTGACGGCCCTTGAACAAATCAAATTGCCGGAATCCCGCGCCGCCGCCCGGCGAAACATATCTTTCGCCAGTGGCGACGGCGACGGGTGACGTCACTCGCCGTGTCGCTGTCGCCATCGACGGCACTATAGGCATGGCCTAATGAAGGAAACAATTGTGTTGCTGCTTTAGAAGACTAATATTTACATTTGCTCTTTAAGTTCTAGGTGCAAATCATTTTACATGCTGAGTTACTCTAAAAGTACAAAGTTCATAATGTGTTATTACAAAGCTGATGTTATTAACCCCTACTATTAATAATAATAATAATAATATAATTAGGAGTGGCTCAGTGAGTAAAGACACTAAGTTTGAATCAAGGTAGCCTGGTTTAAATTCCAGTGTCAGCTCCTTGTGACCTTGGGCAAGTCACTTTATCTCCCTGTGCCTCAGGCACCAAAAACACATAAATTGTAAGCTCATCTGGGCAGGGACCATGTCTGCAAAAATCCTATGCACAATGCATATTGTAAAATACTGTGCACTATACTGTAATTGTGAAGCGCTTCAAGTCCCTTGGAGAGAAAAGTGGTATATGAAACAATAATATCTTTATTATTATAATGTGTTCTTTCCAAACCTCAACCTCAACTATGATATCACATTTGTTTAATAATTGAAGATCTGTTTTCCAGCTCTTCAAATTACCTCCAAAGCCTAACACCAAACAACAACTGTCATGGAATATAATATACAAATGTAGGAAGATTTACTGTTTTCGGCACCGGGGCAAGCTACGGAACTGCGACTATCTTGGTGCCGAAGGATTATCACTGCGGAGGTCCAATCCATAAGCATGGACGTCCCATTGGTTGTATTAAGTGTGTAGTTAAAACTAGAAGGAAAGGGAAGTGCTGTGTATACTGGTGTATACTAGGAGTGGATGAATTTGGGGAGTGTGCAGTGGGTTAATTTATTTTCAAAGTGTGTGATAATTAAAAGCCTGTAGGAGAGAAAAGGAAAGAAAAAGGATTTTTTTTTTCTCCTGCCTGAGCCAGCAGTGGGTGTGGTTGGCTGGTTGATTTCACGTTCTGGTTGTATTAAGTGTGCAGTTAGAACTAGAAGCAGTTTGAACAAGGAAGTTAAACAAGGTATAGTATATTGAAGTACAGTTTATTGTTAGTTCTTATAAACTTCATAGTTGCTACAATGAGCAGGATTGAAAATGCCACTCAATGCACATCTTGCCACATGTATGTGCACTTGGAGCAGCTGTTCCAAGAAGCATACCGCTGTGAGAAGTGTGAGCTGGTGGTCTCTTTAGAGTCAGAGAATGCTGATCTGAAGAGGAAACTTGCAATATTGAGGGACATTGACAACCTTGAAATGGGTCTAGTGCTCACTGAGCAGGCCCTTGCTTTTACTAGAGGTGTAGATGGTGGCGCTGTTAGTGAGGTGCAGGTAGGTAGCTGGGTAACAGTTAGAAGGGAACGCAGGAGCAATAGGGAGGGCAGGCCAGTTCTGAGCAGACCCATCCCAATAGATTTGTGATGTTGAGTGAAGATATAGGGAGTGTCAGGGCAGAAATGGCAAGGCTGGAGGAGACTGATTCCTCTATCAGCCAAGGGAATAGTTCCTGCAGCACAGAGGGGACTCAGGATGCTCAGATACAAAGAAAGATTGTGGTGGTAGGGGACTCCATTATTAGGAAGGTAGATAGGGCAATCTGTTGCCGGACCGCATGAACCGAACAGTTTGTTGCCTCCCGAGTGCTCGGGTTCGGCACATTGTGGATCGGGTAGACAGATTGTTGGGAGGGGCTGGGATTGACCCGGCGGTCTTGGTACATGTTGGCACCAATGTCAAAGTTAGAGAAAGATGAAGGGTCCTAAAACATTATTTCAGGGATCTAGGCCAAAAGCTTAAGGCAAGGACCTCCCAGGTAGTATTTTCTAAAATAATATCAGTGCCATGCGCTACCGCAGGGAGACAGTCAGAGATTAGGGAGGTTAATGCATGGCTAAGAAAGTGGTGTAGGACCATCATCCAGTGGATAACTGATCCTGAGTAAGAGTGGGTGACAAAGACCGTTCCTGTTTCTATATACCTCCCGCCTGGGTGTGATCTTACTGGGAGTAGATGGAGTATTTCTGCCGTAGGAGATCTTGGAGCCTGCGGCAGATGGAGGCACTGCACTGCTAAAGAACCATGTTGGTAATGTACCCCAAAAACCTTATCCTGTGTCCCCACTACTACCGGCGGACAGCTCAGCCCTCCTGTTACCAGCAGGTATCATGCACCACACGACTAGTAACGGCCAGATCTCACACCAGGGTGGGGAAAACACTGTTACAGCTACAAGAGAGCAGTATGATATCATAGGCATTACTGAAACATGGTGGGATGAAACTCATGACTGGGCAGTTAATTTAGAGGGTTATTCCTTTTTTCGGAAGGATTGAGCAAATAGAAGGGGAGGTGGATTATGCTTATATGTTAAACTGGATCTAAAACCTATTATAAGGGAAGATATTTATGAAGGGAATAATGAAAATGTAGAGACCTTGTGGATAGAAATTAGCAGTGGAGGTAAAAGTATAAAGAAAATGTTTGTAGGGATATGCTATAAACCACCAAATATCTGAGATTGTTTAAGATAAAATACTTTTGCAAATGGAGAAGGCATCAAAACTAGGTCATGTTTGCATAATGGGTGATTTTAATTATCCAGACAGAGTGGGGCAATGAGATTAGCATTACAACAAAAGGAAACCGTTTTTTGGGGATGCTTAAAGACAATTATATAACCCAAATTATTGAGAAACAAACCAGGAGAGGGGCAATACTGGATTTGGTAATATCAAACAATGTAGAAGTAATAGCAAATATTCAAGTCCTGGAACATTTGGGTAGCAGTGATCATAACATGGTCTCATTTGAAATAAATGATTAAAAAACAGATTACTTGGGTTCAACAAAGACCTTAAACTTTAGAAAGGCAGATTTTAATAAACTGAGGACTAATCTACAAGTAATGCATTGGGGTGATGCTTTTGAAGGAAAAATGTAGAAGATAATGGGCAGTCTTTAAAACATTGTTAGAAAAGCACACTTATCAGTGTATACCCTTGGGTAATATGTATAAAATAAATAACTCAAAACCAATGTGGCTAAATAAACAGGCAGGGGAGGAAATGGGAAAGAAGAGGCAGGCGTTTAGATTCTTTAAGCTAGAAGGGACGGAGGCATCGTAACAAAAATTGCAAAAAGGCAATCAAATTAGCAAAAATGGATAATGAAAAAAGGATTGCATTAGAAAGTAAGATCAACCCTAAAAAGTTCTTTGAGTACCTTATTAACAAAAAAAACGAGAAAAGAAAATATAGGACCCTTTTAGTGTGAGATGGGCAGGCAGATTATTGGAGATAGGGAAAAAGTAGAGGTATTAAACAAATTCTTTGCCTTTGTGTTTACCAGGGAAGAATCAATTTCAATTGTTGTGCCACAGGAGGAAGCCACAACCTTCATATTAATGAACAATTGGTTAACCGAGGAAGAAGTTCATAGGCGGCTTGATAAAATTAAGGTAAATAAGGCACCTGGCCCCAATGGCATACATCCAACAGTTCTCAAAGAGTTAAGTTCAGTAATAGCCAAACCATTACATTTAATATTCAATTACTACATTTCAACAGGCTCAGTACCACAAGATTGGTGTAAATCAGATGTGGTGCCTATATTTAAAAAGGGAGCTAGATCACAACCGGGGAATTACAGAACTGTAAGCCTGACGTAAATAGTGGGGAAACTACTTGAAGGTTTAATACGGGATAATATTCATGAATACATACCGTAATGGAAAACAAAATTATTAGTAATAGTCAGCATGGATTTATGAAGGATAGATCGTGCCAAACTAACCTTATTAGTTTATTTGAGGAGGGAAGTAGGAATTTAGACCAGGGTAATGCAGTTGATGTGGTCTACTTAGATTTTGCAAAGGCTTTTGATACGGTTCCACACAAGGGGTTAGTGTACAAAATAAAGCAAATTGGACTCAGTAAAAATATATGCACCTGGATTGAAAACTGGTTGAAGAACAGACAACAAAGGGTTGTCATAAATGGAACTTTTTAGGTTGGGCTAAGGTCGGGAGTGGAGTACCTCAGGGATCGGTACTGGGACCCCTGCTACTTAACTTTTTAGCTATACAGTAAGTTTATTAATGACCTTGAGGTTGGCATCGAGAGCAAAATCTCCATCTTTGCTGATGATACTAAATGTTGTAAGATAGTAGAATCAGAGCAGGATGTAATTTCTCTCCAGAAGGACTTGGAGAGACTGGAAACTTGGGCAGGTAAATGGCAGATTAGGTTTAATACAGATAAATGTAAGGTTATGCATTTGGGAAGCAAGAATAAACAGGCGATTTACAAATTAAATGGGGATAAATTGGGGGAATCCTTGATGGAGAAGGCTTTAGGAGTGCTTGTAGACAGCAGGCTTAGCAATAGTACCCAAAGTCATGCAGTAGCTGCAAAGGCAAACAAGATATTTTCTTGCATTAAACGGGCAAGGAATGGAAGGGAAGTAAACATAATTATGCCCCTTTACAAAGCATTAGTAAAACCACACCTTGAATATGGAGTACAATTTTGGGCACCACTCCTTAGAAAAGACATTATGGAACTAGAGAGAGTGCAGAGAAGAGCCACCAAATTAATAAAGGGGATGGACAATTTAAACTAATTTAACTTGTATGAGGAGAGGCTAGCTAAATTAGATTTATACATTAGAAAAGAGGTGTCTAAGAGGGATATGATAACTCTATATACAAATATATTTGGGGACAGTACAAAGAGCTTTCCAAATAACTATTCATCCCAAGGGCAGTACAAAGGACATGAGGTCATCCCTTTAGGTTGGAGGAAATGAGATTTCAACAGCAACAAAGGAAAGGGTTCTTTACACTAAGGGCAGTTAAAATGTGGAATTGATTACTCATGGAGACTGTGATGGCAGATACAATAGATTTGTTCAAAAAAAGGTTGGGACATCTTTTTAGAAAGGAAAGGTATACAGGGATATACCAAATAAGTAAACATGGTAAGAATGTTGATCTAGGGAATAATCCGATTGCCAGTTCTTGGAGTCAGGAAGGAATTTATTTTTCCCCTTATGAGAGATCATTGGTTGATATGACACTGGGGTTTTTTGTTTGCCTTCCCCTGGATCAATATACTTTAAGTATAGATATAGGATAAAGTATCTATTGTCTAAGTTTAGCATAGATTGAACTTGATGGACGTATGTCTTTTTTCAACCTCATCTACAATGTAACTATGAAAGAAGCAGCACTATGTCCTGAGCCGTCGCTTTAAGCTTTTTGAGCTACTGCTGTAAAGTAAGTCTTGATATAGTACATCTGTACATCAGGTTAATTAAGGACTAGTTTGTAGCACACACTCAAGCAATATTAAGCTGCAGCAATTTCGACGGAGTTCACAGAAAATGTACTGTAATAGCTCTCTTTAAAAGTCCATGAAAAATCCTCTCTTTTATACTAGAGAATTTCACAATAAAGCATGTGATCAGGATGAACCATGAAGGCAAGCAGAACTTGCAACTTTAACTTTGAGAAGTTTAATCAGCATGAACTACATAACTACATAATAGTTAAAAACATTTTAACTGAGGCCCATTCAAGTAATAGTGCCCTATTTTTTTTTTTTTTTATGATTAACTGGGGGAGGGGGGGAAAGGAGGGGGAAGGAGCCAAAACCAACCTCCAAGACTCTCCCATCCCCAGTTCCTATCCCAGTGATATTTGTACTTTTTTGTGCCAGTGATTGATACAAAAAAGGAAGTCACAATGTCATCTCCTGACAGAGACAGGCTGACCCCAGCAACGTGTCCATTCTTGCACTGTGGAGAAGACTGCCAGTATCTCAGGGACCGAGGGGTCCCCGAATTGACTGCAATTGATCCCCCCGATTAAGAAATATAATCCCCCCAAAAAAACAAGCAGAGCAGACCGCTTTAAAAACCCAATGTCTGCTTTATTATTGTACCAATACTGGCAACCCATAAATGCAATTCATGACAAAGAAATACAATTTCATTTATGGAAACAAGGCAGAAAATGATTTCTAGATGTGGTTAATTTTAGTCGTTCTTAGAACAACAATTGATCATTTTTGTTCTTATACTACTTGACCCAGTGCTTCCCCAGGTCCCTGTAAAATAAAAAATAACTGCTGATAGCATGATTACTGGCAATGCAAAGAATGAGGGAAACATTGCTGTGGCATTTATTAATTTTAACTGATAAAAGCATCAGCACTGTTCCAGGAGACTGATTCATCAAGACTGTACCAGGGAATGTACCAGGGAATGTACCACCTTGCTACAACCACTGGTGTCAAGACATCTTACCAATAAAGTAGTCAGAACATGCAAATGAAGCCTATGAGAAAACTCTCCCACATCTGCTTCAAACTGTTCAAAAACTGTTAAACAGTTGCAGGTTTTTTTTTCTGGAACAGAATTTGAGGATGGCTGAGCAGATCACGGTAAAAGATCAAAGGGAAGTTATTCACTGACTGCAAAGGCCCGTCTCTTGTTCCTAGAAGCATGGTTCCATCTAAGCCTGGTATCTTTTCACACTATCAGCATAACCAACTGAAGGCAGCAATTTATAAACAACCTCTTTGTGGCTTCAGCTTTGCATACCAAACAATATGGAAAGAAGAGCTAGTGGTAAATGTATGTCTTTGGGAATAAAAGAGACAAAATTGAAGCAGCGCACCGCCAAGGGAGACAAAGTTCCAAAAGGTGAATGAAAAAATATTTATTGATCAAACATAACTAAAAAGAAGGTATAGATACACTCCTACGCGTTTCACACCCTAAGATGCTTAATAAAGAAGTCACAGTTTTTGGTAATTGCCTGATTTGAAGCCTCCTTACTCCTATGCGGGTAATTGAATATACTCGGAAGCAAGAGCATCCCAAAAAAATAAATAATGACTTGAATATGGTTCACCAGCCACTTTCGAGTACATTAAATTACACTATATATCCTTGATCATCTGTTTGGGGGAAGAGATTTCCTGGTCCAAAAATACCAACACACTAAGAAATCGTGATTTGTACACTTTCCACACTAGAAGAAAAGAACCAGAAGATCAGATTTTGGAGAAGAAAGAACGTTTTAGATATCTAAAGAAAATAAAGATGCTAAGAAAAGAGAATGGGTAATTTCCCTGTTTTTTCGTGATTTCAAACTCTTGGTCCCTATACTAGTCTTTCTAAAAAAAGTAATGTCAACTGCATCAATCTAAAAACATGTGATGCAGATGGTAAGGGATTTGAGGAGGTAATCACACCCATGCTTTTAAAGGAGCAATCTAAAACAGCAAATATTTTTCTATTTAGTTATTTTTAAATATAGAATTGAAGCAGGGAGTCTGCGCAGAGGAACCTTGTTGATTTCAGCTCTGGGGACCCCCTACTTCCAGAGAGACTTGTCTGGTCTGGCTCGGCCGCAGGGATTTCACGTTTAAAGCTCCCGCATCACATAGACCAATAGGAAGCTGCCCTGATGACGTCATGGCTTCCTATTGGCCCGCAGGCCGGGAAATATCTGAAGAGCAGACATATTGTGAACCCTGGTAGCCGAGGAGAGAGTCTAACGGCATCTAATTCAAAGGTAAGAATCTCCAAAGGCAGGGGGGACCCCCCCGGAGCTGACATTAGCGGGGTTCAGCTACAGAAACCCCTGCTTCAACTATATATATATATATATATATATATATATATATCTCTTAAACCTTTCTCACTGAGTGCCCTACACCTCTGGAATGCCCTTCCCCCTCAATACCCGACTAGTACCCTCTCTATCCACCTTTAAGACCCACCTTAAGACACACTTGCTTAAAGAAGCATATGAGTAGCACCATGGCTAATACTATACACATGATACATACAACTTGGCCCCCTGCAGATGCACTTAGCCAAATGCCCTCCTACTGTCTCTGTACGTTCTTCCTACCTACCAATTAGATTGTAAGCTCTTTGCAGCAGGGACTCCTCTTCCAAAATGTAACATTTATGTATAAAGCACTTATTCCCATGACCTGTTATTTGTATTATTTGTTATTTATATGATTGTCACTTGTATTACTACTGTGAAGCGCTATGTACATTAATGGCGCTATATTAATAAAGACATATATATAAATATGTATATATATATATATATATATGAGAGAGAGAGAGAGAGAGAGAGAGAGAGAGAGAGAGAGAGAGAGATTGTGATGCCCACACCACGTTGCAGTCTCTTTTATCCCACTTTAAGGCCGGAAACACTGTATTTTCTATGCAGGGGTTTATTTACAGGGATTAAATCATATAGCAACAGGCCCACCGTCCCTTTAAGAAAAAACAAATAATAGAAAATAAACACCTATTCCCTTTAGGGAAAGCTAACTACACTGTAGCTTTCACCCTCACTAGTTGGATAGCCCGCTATGCTGGTTCCCACCCTCAAAACATGCCCTGGCATATGCAACAATCTACACGGTCTTTGCACACTGCAATAACCAATGGTTTTTTGCTTATCTGTTTGTAAGTCCTCTAGAGCAGACATCCCTACTTCAGCACAGCCTTATCATCCTTTCCTTCTTAGGGGAACTGGGCCCCACACGAGCCCAGAGAAACTTTCCTCTGTTCCACTTCCACAGCGGGGGAGCACTTCTATCACCCCCCCTTCTCTGGGGAAAACAGTCTCTCTCACTCTGTGTCACTTTCAGCAGTGTCTCTCTGGCAGCATGGCAGCCCTCTGTGTTTTCCTTAAACACTTACTTATTCAGCCTGGTAAATTAGGCAGCAGCTGTTACTGGCTACTCTTGGGAATATTAACTCTGTGTAGACTGGAAAGCACACTTACTGCACTGTTCCAGCACCTAGAGACACCTGGTGGTATTACATATCCCTCACCCCAGCGAAACATTGTCCTATGAGCGGCCCGTGCACTATTCCCGTGCACCAGCCTCTTTGTGCAGACGTCTGATATTTATCTCTTCTTCTCCTTGTCTTCTAATTGAAGACTTTTTTCTTCGAGGCAATTACTAGTCCTTCTGGGTAAATTTCTTAGTATAAACGTGTGCATAATTGTATCTTTGCCCTGTAGCGTCAAGCTTGTCAGCATATACAGAGACAGCCTATACAGGAAACTCCATCTTTTTCGTAGAGTAAGGAGGGATCGGTATGACATCCAAAAACCCTGGACAAGAAAAGAACTCAGCGGCCAAAAATTGAATTAAAAATCTTTATTAAACTACATAAAAATGTGAAACATCCACATGAAAAACCTAGCTCCTCCTCCTACGCGTTTCACGCCATCACTGGTAGTGTTGTTTTCCATATGAACCTCAATCTTTTTCCTCTTCTGCTCAGAGTCTCCTTAATATCTTTGGTTGCTGCCTGCAGGTAAGGTGAAGGCTTAGTTAACGCTTGCTCCGATGTTTCAGCCTTTAAAATCTCGTTTTTTATCGGGGCAGTGTCCCCAACTACTACTGTAGCCTTGTCTTCATGGACATTGGTTTCCGTGGCAACCAGATGCTTGGGCACGGACAATGTCTTTTCCTGTAGTGGAGACACTTTTGTAAAACTGTTCCGCAGAGCATCACTTTTTTTTAACTCTACCGTCACCTTTCCCATGGACTCCTTCTTAAGGGTCTTCTTCATATTAGGAATCTTCTGCTGGGCAGCAATAGAGTCTAACGTAGTACCTCACTCAGTCTTCAGAGCCTCAGGCTCCTTGCCTAGGTCATGCTTTTGTTTCTCTGCCATCTTGCAGCAAGCATGCTCAGCTTTCAGGTCCTTCCTCAGGTCTTGAAGCTGTCCTTCTGTATTTCTTTTTCCACTCAGTGCAGCGACTAGTTCAGCCTCTTTGGCGTTGAGTCGTGATTCCTGTAAGGAAGCGGGGCTCTCACAACCTCTCCTTACCTGTTCCAGGGACCGTCTCTTCTACTCCTTCTACCTCCCAGCGGTAGCCCCGCCGCAGGCATGTTCCGTGTCAGCCGACGCTGACACACGCGGCTGCCATATTTGCCGGGCCGCACGCTGGACGGCCTTACACTGTGTGCGTCCCCAGCTATAATTTATTCACTCCACTAGCAGCTTGGCCCCGCCCCCGGCACTCGCTCCAGCCGTACCCACATCCCCGTTTCACAGCTGATGCCGGCCCAGGATTACAGCGCGCACATATTAACTTGCGCTCCACAGCACACCTCTGCTCCACCTACCTCTGTGATTGGCTCACCCACCTTTATTACCCCAGTCCTTCCCTGGAATCATTGCTCTGCATAGCCTTTGCTAGCCTAGTGTGGATCTCCTTGTGCTTACTTTGTGTTTCTCAGGTTTTTAAACCGGCTTGGCTTACTACTCCTCCTCTGGCTCTAGACCCCGGCTTGCTCCTCACTACGTTGACTCTCTCTCATCCTTCGATCTCGGCTTGGACCTCGACCTTCCGGACCTCTCTCGCCCCAACCCTCGGCCACGGCACCAACCACGGTTCTTCTATTCCGGATCCGGCAAGTATCTGTTACTATAGCTATAACCTACTGGCCTGACATCACCTTTACCAACTCCGGACACGCTCCCTCTGCTGCGGGTGCGTGTTACTATACGTCCCACCTCAGTACAGGGACGGGTCTGGTCTGCGGGCAGCACTACCGTGACAATTCCACATCTCTCAGCTGATTCAGTGCAAGGATTAAGCCTGTTTTCTTTTTGGTGAGCTGTATCTTGAGTTCAGCAACCTGCGTCTGCAGTTTTTCAGTTTAATCCTGCAAGTCTTCTCTCAGGGCCTTCACCTCTTTCCGGTGCTTGTTCTGGGTTTGCGTCAGCGCATCCTTCGTATTTTGGACCGCTGCAGTTTTTTCCGCCAGGATCGCTGCTGCTTCTATTTTCCATGTCTTTTTCTTCTTGGAGTACTGGCTCTTGGGAATGGAGCAAATAATAGAAAATAAACACCTATTCCCTTAAGGGAAAGCTAACTACACTGTAGTTTTCGCCCTCACTAGTTGGATGGCCAGCTATGCTGGTTCCCACCCTCAAAACATGCCCTGGCATATGTAACAATCTACACAGTCTTTGCACCCAGCAATAACAAAGGGTTTTTTGCTTATCTGTTTGTAAGTCCTCCGGAGCAGACGTCCCTGCTTCAGCACAGCCATATCGTCCTTTCCTTCTTGGGGGAACAGGGCCCCACATGAGCCCAGAGAAACTCTCTTCTGTACCAGCTTCCACAGCTGGGGAGCACTTCTATCTCCCCCCTCTCTGGGGAAGACAGTTCTCTCATTCTGTGTCACTTTCAGCAATTTTATTTGTTGAAATACAGGCAACATATATAGAATACAAAAACATCAAATATTACATACTACGCAAAATGGAGAAAAAAATACACAAATCCAAAATATCAAAATAGTCACATTGTCCCACTCTGCAATACAACAGAGAATGTTAGACCGAATACTGTTACTATTCACAGTGTCACCTGAATAGGCTGCTTGGGGCCACTGGCAGATACATCTTTTTTTCCTTACAGTATCTGCTATTTCCTCCTCTCCCTCACTTTTGGGGCCTTCTGGTGTTTCTCCCTCCTCTATAGTGCCCCCCCAGGTCAGTACATCAAAAGCATTTGAGGTGGGGATCCCTGATATCTCCACAGTGTGGCTTTTGCCCCATGCCTTTTTTCTTTGATGCAGCTACATACTCCCATCCTGCCCCTGTTGGATCCTGCTCCCCTTCTGCCCTTGTTGGTTCCGCTCCCCCATCTGCTCAGAGAATATCTCCATACCAGTGCTCTCTTTATTACCAGGGGCCTCACATGACTAAGGAGATCTATTCCCATATGCATTTATCCCAGTATCTCGCAACAAATTTGAGGGCTGAACAAATACATGGGTGTCCTCCACTACAGGGGTCTCCTCCTCTAGGGCTGTCTCGCTATCCTGGGAGGCATTATTGTGCGCGGCATAAGGACACTCCCTAAACAAATGATCCTGTCCCTTTTACGCAACAACAAATTACACAACATTAGGACAGACAGAACAGTTATGCCCCAGAACCCCACACTGACTGCACCTAAATTTGTCACAACTTGCACTGAAATGTCTGTTGGCTTCTGCTCACCCTCCTGCTCTGAGGATATCTTCATACCAGTACTCTCTTTATTACCAGGGGCCTCACATGACTCTGGAGATCTATTCCCATATGCATTTATCCCAGTATCTTGTTGTATTGAGGAACAAAATCCCATTTCAGGGACTATAATATACAAGTCTCCTTTTAGAAGTCCATTCATTTCAACAGTGTGGGATAATCTCCTTTCAAGAAAGTATGACGGTTATGTATCAAAGTTCTCGACCGCTGAACTATAGCATGGAGAGGCCTCTTGGAGTCAATGATAGTTCCATTGTCGGCACTATCCCAGTTTAATAATTAACCATCTTATTCCGGGATTTGGAACTTTTAGTTAACATAAATCCACAGGAAAATTTTTTTTAGGCTTTAATAAATGTGGTGCAATTTGTTTGCAGTCTTGTTACAGTTTTGCAGCCAGGACACTTCAACAGATACGTAACGTCTTCACTCCCTAACAGTTTTCCGCAGTTCAAAGCTCCCTCGTCACATAGGCAAACAGGAAAACACACTGGGTGACATCACGGCTTTCTATTGGCCTGCAGGCCGTAGGAGTTTAGAAAATCCGCAATAATGTGAACCCTGGAGCGTCTACTTGCACCTACTACGGAGGTAAGTATCTCTGGAAACAGGGGGTCTCCGGAGCTGAAATTAATGAGGTTCAGTATTAAACAAAAAAAATTTTCTTTAAAAATGTAAAACGGCATGCATTGTTTCTTTAAGCAAATTGATGGTATTTTAGAATTTGTGCCAGTTTTTAGAATTTGGACATAAACCCCAGTACCAAGCACCTCCAGCAATAAGGCAAAACATATATATTAAAGTCTCCTACCTAAAAAACCTGGGCAGAAAACAGCACCAGATTGATCAAGTAATAGGAATTCCATTGCACGCAATGTTTTTTGTTTTCTCTTTGATAGATACAGTATGGTGCAATATTTTTTTTTGCTGGTTTCGCCCCAGTTTTGAAGGTGGGAGACAATGGTAATTAAACAGCAGTAGTTTTGGGAGCTCAGACTACCGCAGATCAGCTCCAGGGAAACACCCCAGCTTAGGCAACAAAAAAAACACAAGCATCATTTAAACTGGTTCGAGTTTATCTTTAGACCTGTATTCTCCAGACAGAAGTGTAGGCTGTTGTAATTGTCTAATCAGAGATGTACTTGCAGCTTTGAAAACAATGGGTGTCGCCTATGGAACTGTTTGGAGTTTATGGGTTTTATGTATCAAGGTTTATTAACAACGTTTTGGGATTATCATTAGCTCCAGACCCCTGGTGGCTCTCCTGCATAAACCTGTCACGAACATTGACAATAAGAAGCGTAAACTTATAAAACATATTGTCTCTGCTACTAGGTGTGAGGTGGTGGTGGCGTGGAAGGGCCTGGTTCCAGATTTGACTAAAGTTATACATAAAGTCTGGTATATTATGTGCTATGAACAAATTACTTCAACATAGTATGACAAGTAAAAAAATAACTTCAACATGGGATCTTGGTATTGTGAAAATTATAACTAAAATATTTGATAGATTTGATATTTAGTTCTAATTTCCCTAATTAATTTATTAACATTTGTTTTGGATGATGCTCTCCACGCTGACCAATTTTTACACTAAGGTTTTCTCTGTTTACTTATTTATAAAATATTTTACCAGGAACTAATAAATTGAGAGTTACCTCTCGTTTTCAAGTATGTCCTGGGCACAGAGTTATGATGACAAATACATGGTTACAAATACATAGTTACATCAAGTGAACATGGTTATACATTATATACAAGACATTGCATGCACAGTTAAAGATAATATATATTATAGGCATCTGAAACCGTCACAAACCAGATAAAAATGTGAGACAGCTTTACTTTTGAAAGAACGTAGACTGGTTGCTGTTGTGAGAGTCTCGGGTAGATTGTTCTAGTTGTGGGGTGCACGGTAAGAGGAGGAGGAGCGGCTGGATACTTTGTTGAACCTTGGGACCATGAACAGTCTTTTGGAGTCAGATCTCAGATGAGAAGTGCTGCATGTGGTAGCAGTGAGGAGCTTGTTCAGATACGTGGGTAGCTTGGCCAGAAAGTATTTGCAGGCAAGACAGGAGAGATTAATTATGCGCCTACACACAAGTGATGACCAATCTAGTTCTTTGAGCATTTTGCAGTGATGTGTTGTAGTTGCATTGGAGAACAAAACGGCACATTGAGTTGTAGAGGGTATCAAATTTGTCAAGGTGAGTTAGGAGTGCCGTGCCATATACTATGTCCCCATAGTCCATAATTAGCATTAGCATTAGCATTGGAAGCGTTAGAAATTTAGCCTTGGTCCCAAATACCATAGTTACAGTCTTGTCAGTGTTTAAAAACAGTTTGTTTTGGGAAATCCAATTTTCAAGTCTCAAAAAGTCAAATTAAAGTACGTGTCCAAGGTCTGAGAGGTCAGGGCTGTATGCATATAAGATTGTGTCATCCGCATATATGTGTATTGAAGCTCCCTTACAAGCTGTAGGAAAATCATTGATGAACACTGAGAAGGGGTCACAGAACAGAGCATTGCGGGACACCGCAGGTGATATCCAAGGGGTTGGAGTTAGAGCCCGAGTAAAACACAATTTGGGATCTAGCTGGTAGGTAGGAATGAAACCAGTTTAAAGCATGCTTCCCTATTCCAGAGCAATGACGTTTGTTTTGCAAGATAACATGATCAACAGTATCAAAAGCCTTTGCAAAATCTAGGAATATTGCATCAGTAAGTTGTCCCAGTACCATTCCACACTGAATCTCGGTGCAAACTTTTAGGAGGGTAGTTACCATGGAGTGTTTGGGGCGAAAGCCAGATTGGAATTGGCTAGGGAAATTCGTCTTGGTATAGTAGTCGCTTAATTGAGAGTGACCACATTTTTCAATGACTTTGGATACTATTGGGAGAAGAGAGATTGGCCTGTAGTTTGAGACAGTGTTTTTGTCCCCACGTTTGAAGTTTTGACTATGATATGCATATTAATCATATGTCTTCTGTAAGAATGAGCCTGCAACATAAAAAACTGAATTGCGAAACTGAATACCACCCTCCCCTCTTTTTTTTTTTTTTTAACTCAAATTTTATTGGTTGTTGCCAAGAAGGTACAACAAATCATAAAGGGGATGTTCCCATCTTTTTTAAACCATTATTTTTGTATCCCCCCTACCTGTTCCATTTTCTGTACCCTTATTACATTAAACATACTGTAATACAATTTTTTTTATTTTTAACAAATTGCAGATGTATCAATTTTAAATCCAATTGATTTTAGTGGAATTTGTATCTGATACATTTGGCAACAGATCATGTGACTGAGTTTAGCATTTTCTAATCTAAGTTATTTTGCACACAAAACAATATTGCACCATATTTGTATTCTTATTTTTTTACATATATACACCTGGATCTTTTTGCGCTCCTGATCTCCTGTTTCTGCCAATCGTTTATGGACTTGGATTGAGTCCACTTCTGGAGCAGCACTATTTTCAGGGACTGTATTAATGTATTACTCTTATCACACTAGTGTGATCACTTTCTTCCCACTGTTCACCTTTAAATTATACTTGCGCTTGATTTCCTTTTGTTTGATACATTTGGTGCAGATTTCCTTTCCAGAATTGTACTGCTTTGACCTTGATTCATATGCCCTATATGCTCATATGCCCTATAGACCCCCCCGCCCCCCCCCCCCAAACAAAATGGTGTAAATAATAGAAATATATTAAAAAAAAAAAAAAAACCTCTTTGAAAGTATGAGATTGTTTCTTTAATACATCAGGTGCTGTTTTATGCACCAATATTGCAATGGTTTTGCACTTCAGCCATTGATAAAAAGCTTTAAAATCCTGAAATGTTTAGCCACTTGACCATTTTCATTGGCTAAACATCTGTGACTGTTTTATATTGCTAAAGAAATTTGAGATTTAGTTTTGATGGGTGTGAAATTGGCTGCTGACCACCATGAAGCAATCAATTTCCCATTAATCAAAGCCCTGCTGCTGAGCTAGGACCGATCATCTGTCTTTCTCAAGTCTAGCCGCTTGCTAAAGTCTTGAAATCAGTTGTTAACCCACACTTAATGGCTTTCACCAGCAAACTGACCAGGGAAGGCTGCTAACAGCACCACACTCATAAATTATTTCCCAGACCCACAATGCAACGTGATACAAAAATAAAATGTGAATGCGTACTGTGTACACCATGCCACAAGATAAATCCCTCTTGCAAAATACGTTGGAGAGGACATAGAGTAAAAATACTCAGATATGCAACACCTACGCACTAAAAACACTTCATTTCTCATTCAATTATTTTTTTTAAGTTTAAACTCCAAATCCAAACTTTAGACAGGTGGTCAAATGTTGATGGTATCAGGAAGTGTTCAGTACCACATCATCAGAGTTGCTAAAACTTTTATTACTTACAAGCCTAAAGTTGCCCTTTTTTGAACAGTAGTTAAACCCCCTTCAAAAAGTCTAGCAAACAGAAAATCATTCTCCTGGACAGCAATACAAATGTTAGAATCACTGAAGAAATAACACTATGGAACTAGAAAAAATGCATTGAAGAGCCACTAAATTAATAAAGGGGATGGATAATCCAATTTGAGATTTCATCAGCAACAAAGGAAGGGGTTCTATACAGTAAGGGTAGTTAACATGTGGAATTCATTACCCATGGAGACTGTGATGGCAGATACAATAGATTTGTTAAAAAAAATGGTTGGACATCTTTTTAGAAAGGAAAGGTATACAGGATATACCATTTAAGTAAACAAGGGAAAGATGTTGATCCAGGGAGAAATCCAATTGCAAATATTTGGAGTCAGGAAGGAATCCCCCCCCCACCCCTTTATGAAACATCGTGAGATAATGTTTCACTGGGGATTTTGTTTGACTTCCTCTGGATCATAATATAGTAAATATGAATATAGGATTAGTATCTGTCATTTACATTTAGCATAGGTTTAGAGATTGATAGAGTGGAAATCTTCGGACCGAAGGAACCAGCCGATCCGCTGCGGATCCAAATCTGGCAAAAAAAATTGCCCATCTCTACTCTATACTGTATGTAACTATGTAAAACACAGACCTTTCTTTAAAAGACTGCCTCTACAAAACATCCACTAGAAGGGCCCACTACTTTAAAGCAATATGGCATTCAGAAGTGGGGCAATGATCATCACAAAACAAATTGTTCTGAATTATTATCCTGTTATTGCAGTAGCCACCCTGTGATCTCTTTAATAACTTACCCTGGATTTGCTCTGCTTGCAAAGTTAAACTACTATGATTATATATACAGTGGTGTGAAAAAGAAAGTACACCCTCTTTGAATTCTATGGTTTTACATATCAGGACATAATAACAATCATCTGTTCCTTAGTAGGTCTAAAAATTAAGTAAATACAACCTCAGATGAACAACAGCACATGACATATTACACCGTGTCATGATTTATTTAACAAAAATAAAGCCAAAATGGAGAAGCTATGTTATTATGTTATTATGTCCTGATATGTAAAACCATAGAATTCAAAGAGGGTGTACTTTCTTTTTCACACCTGTGTATATAGATACCGTTCTGTGGCTAACAAAATGCTGTCTTTCTGTCTGTATTCAAGGAGATCACTTCTTGGTATTCTGGTGGCTACAGACAGAGCCAGCAATTTGAGGGACAACAGCTTCCACCCGACACACTAAGCATGCAACCATCTACAGTCAAGCCATATGATACAACCGGATATGCTCTGACACAGCAGACAGAGCCCAGTGGTTTACAGCCTTGAGATTGGATTTCATAAACCGTGGATATAACCACAGAATTGTAGACCAGCAAATCCACAAAGCCACCAGAATACCAAGAAGTGATCTCCTTGAACACAGACAGAAAGAGACAAGTGACAGGGTACCTTTGGTGGTCACATATAACCCACACCTAGAAGCCCTACGCAAGATCGCCAGGGAACTACAACACATTCTCCAGGAAGATACAAAACTGTTAGGAATCTGATTTCTCAGCGCCGTCTACCCTCAATGAGACTCAGAGCGCGCAGCGCAACCTCCGCTTACCTGCCTCCACGGGCCTTCAGCTCCTCCATCGCCGCAGGGCTCCTCCCCTCGGCGGCCCCACCGCTCCTCCTCCTTCTCAGTGGCAGGCGCGAGTCCTCCGTCCCGCGCGCACGTGTGTCCTCCTCCAACGCTGGTCACGTGCACACACAGCTTACAGAGTGCACATCCAGCATCCACTCTTCTACTTCCACTCCTGCTGTGAGGCTCCGCCCCGTACACCGCATGGGTGTAATCAGAGGGCTACGAGTGCTCACCTGGGTTGTATCAGCCACACCTATCCAGAGAGGCTCCCTGCAGTCCTCCTGACCCGCCTCCATCCCTGATTGGTCAGCCCAGCCTTATCTAGCATCTCTGAGCCCTCACTCATCGCTCGACATCTCTGTATGGAAGTGTTTGGTGTACTCTCGGTTACTACAGGTTTTGACACGGCTCGTATGACTACCCCCTTTGGCTCTCGACTTCGGCTCTCCTTCGACTACGTATTTTCTGGCATCCCACGATCACGGCTTGGACTTAAACCTTCCTCATCTCTCCGCTCCCTGACCTCGGCAAGGCAATCACTATTCTACTCCTATACCCGGTACCGGCAAGGTATTGTCTACGTCACTTACATCTGGCCTGGCAACGCTTAATACCACACTCCGGACACGCTCCCTTTGCTGCGGGTGTGTGTATTCCTACCTCCCCCTTCAGCACAGGGGACGGGTCTGGTCTGCGGGCAGCACCGGCGTAACAAAAACTGCAACAAGTCTTCCCTGAAACACCCTTATTATCATACAGACAATCTCATAATCTCAAGAAAATGATGGTGAGGAGTAAAGTATTCAACAGTACAACTGAATGCAGGACAAGACCATGACAGCACGCACAATGCAAAACCTCCACAAAGCGGGCACAATATAAATACCACACAGGAATCTAGAGTACAAAATCAGAGGAAGGTTCACCTGTTCCTCCAGCAATGTCGTGTACCTCATCTTGTGCATGAAATGCCATGGGGGCTTCTACTACATAGGTGAGACGGGACAGGGGCTAAACAAGAGAATGAATCTGCATCACCACAGAATCACACGCGAAACAAGAGACAGTCCTGTCGGCAAACATTTCTCTTACTCTGGCCATAAGATGAACCATCTGAAGGTGGCCATACTCAAAGGTAATCTTAGAACACCGAAAGAGAGACGGTTACATGAATACAAATTTATGCAACTGTTCGGGACACTTAGCGGTGGTCTAAACCGAGACCATAGTTTCATGAGTCACTACTGACACAAGAGAACTCTCTTCCCATAAGTGCTAAAGGCCATGTTTATACATACTGCGCTATATGATTGCACACACAGCTGCCTCTTACACATACAAATACTCTATGTAATTCCATCCCTATATACCAATAGGGACAATATAGTATCTACACACACTTTTAGTAATGCAACACCGTCTTACATTTCCACACCTAACCATACCATTGGTATACACTCCCACTCCACACACACCATTTGTAAAGCCCTGTATACACTGTTTGGCGCTTTATAAATTTATATTTACATACATACACACACACACACACACACACACACACACACACACACACACACACACACACACACACACACACACACTCTAACATCACTAACATTCAGGGACTATTTAACACCTCAAGTCATAAATCGCATACTACACAGGGGGGAGGGATAGGTTTAAGTCACAGATAACATTCCAAAATGCACTATTTTTAAGTTTAACCTTGCTTGCTTTATTCATTGTAACACCGCCAGAAGAAGAGATCAGTGTATCTCGAAAGCTCGGACAAATAAAAGCATTTCGTTAGCCACAGAACGGTATTGTCTATTCATTTTTGATTATTAAGCTCAGCTAACACAATACAGATACCTCTACATATAAATATAAATATATATATATAGTATACACAAAGAAGCTAATATCGCGTCACTACCAATAAATAGAGCAAAGTCTAAACCTACCTAAGTCAGAGAAATATATCTGAAATAGTTATAACAGAAATGTAAGCTGTAGGTGGTGCTAGAGGAAAGAGATAGATATGGAAACACAAAAAAGAAAACCTCTAAAGTAGCACTCAGACAAATGTTTGCAAAGAATAAAAGGGGTACTTTAATTAAATTTGAAAAAAATAACAGACATACAAACAACTAACTGGAGATCCTGCCTGACTAATGAATAATAAGAGAACCAATGGACAAAGAAAAATAAAAAAAAATAAAAAAAACCATAGAATGCAACATGTAATAATAGACCCAAAATAATGTAATGCCCCTAAGAAACTGGCTCACTGTGGGAACATAAGTTCCCACAGTAAAGCGATATAGACCGGCCGGTCACCACATGTATAAGAAACTATAGAGCATCACAGGTCTACACATATAAGCATGAAAAAATTACACAAAGAATAACATAAGTGTTATGCTGATAGCAGTAAAAAATGTCACTAGCAAGATATAAACCTATTGCAACTCAGGTGATGCTAGGGCAAAGGAGACATAAAGGTATGTATATTTAGTGACCCAAATACATATATCAAAGCAGATGGGAAACAAAAACAGGGAGGGATATAATAACCCAAGATACTCAGCTCCTTGATGTAAAGATACTGCATACAAAGATCAGCACAGCACTGTCCACTGGAAAGGTCCAAAGATATAGGACTAAATTGGTTGTCCAAAATAGGGCAGGGGCAGGCAGGATCAACAGCAGCAAAAATTAAAATTAGCCCACTAACGCGTTTCGGCAACTAAGCCTTCCTCACGAAGGAAGGCTTAGTTGCCGAAACGCGTTAGTGGGCTAATTTTAATTTTTGCTGCTGTTGATCCTGCCTGCCCCTGCCCTATTTTGGACAACCAATTTAGTCCTATATCTTTGGATCTTTCCAGTGGACAGTGCTGTGCTGATCTTTGTATGCAGTATCTTTACATCAAGGAGCTGAGTATCTTGGGTTATTATATCCCTCCCTGTTTTTGTTTCCCATCTGCTTTGATATATGTATTTGGGTCACTAAATATACATACCTTTATGTCTCCTTTGCCCTAGCATCACCTGAGTTGCAATAGGTTTATATCTTGCTAGTGACATTTTTTACTGCTATCAGCATAACACTTATGTTATTCTTTGTGTAATTTTTTCATGCTTATATGTGTAGACCTGTGATGCTCTATAGTTTCTTATACATGTGGTGACCGGCCGGTCTATATCGCTTTACTGTGGGAACTTATGTTCCCACAGTGAGCCAGTTTCTTAGGGGCATTACATTATTTTGGGTCTATTATTACATGTTGCATTCTATGGTTTTTTTTATTTTTCTTTTTTCTTTTTCTTTGTCCATTGGTTCTCTTATTATTCATTAGTCAGGCAGGTTCTCCAGTTAGTTGTTTGTATGTCTGTTATTTTTTTCAAATTTAATTAAAGTACCCCTTTTATTCTTTGCAAACATTTGTCTGAGTGCTACTTTAGAGGTTTTCTTTTTTGTGTTTCCATATATATATATATATATATATATATATTGCATTTGTTTGGATGTGGCTCTGAAAAGCATTATGAATGTGTTAAACAGGGAAAACACTGGGTGGAGGGAGGGGGGGGGGCGTTCTGGCCACCTGCTTTGATCAATGGGAAAATGTCTGTGGAGAAATTCCAATTTAAACTTCTTTAACTATTAACCTGAGACCACCATCACATTTCAATAAACAGCATTTAAGTAACCAGAGGAATTTCAGGTCCGTTAAAGGCTCAGTCAGGCATACAAAGGGGTACACAGTTTAATCTGTTTTACTGCAGGTCCAACATTAATTTCCCTGTTATTAATAGATGGAAAAGCACTCTGCAAGCCAAGGAGTGGTAATTATTTCAGATGTGGATGTGTTGCACTTCACAGCTCTTAGGCTGCTCAACTGGAAGGAGTAACGCCTCTGAATACATGAATTATTGACTAAATCAAGAAAAAATAACAGGTATTTATTTAAACTAGACTAATTTTTTAAGTAAGGGGTTTCTTTTACACTCTTTCCTGTTTTCACACCATGATTAATTCATTATTTGCTTTTACATGAACACATATTATATTTATTTGTGAAAGTACTCAAGTCCACATATTATAACCTATGAAACCATTTGGTTGATTCCACTACAAACTCAATGACATGATTTTTTTATTTTTTTTCTATATCTTGTACATGCTGAATTTAAAAACGCAATCCAAGTGTCAGAAACAGGGGGTCCCTGAAACTGAATCGTGATAATTTCAGCAACGTGAACCCTCTGGTTCCTGGGATATCATCTGGGAAAGGTGCCGCCGGTACTTCTGCATATTGAAATCATCAGTAGGGCGATGTTGCGGCCTCCTAATGGCCAACATAACGCAGGAGATTTAAACCGCCATTTGTTTCTACTGGAAGGTACAGTACCAACAACACCTTTCTCAGCAACCAGGCGGTCCACAGAGCTGAAATGAGAGCGTTTCAAATCAGGTATGGGAGTGGGGTAACAAGCAGAGGGAACTGCTCTTTTTAAGAAAGTAAAGTGAAAATGTACTTATTAAAGTAGCAAACCATAAGTTTAAAAAAAAAAGTATAAATACAGGGGTAAAGCAGGGGGTTGCAGGAGTAACCCAATTAATTTCAGCTATGGCTCACCTGCTTCCAGAGATACTTACCACCAAAAGGGGTGTCGGTATCTCCTGCAGTTTAAAGTTCCTGCTTCACATGGGCCAATAGGAAGCCACAATGGATCACGTCAAGGCTTCCTCTTGGCCCGCTGTTCACGGGAGCTTTGAAACGCAGCCATAACATGAACCCTGGTAGCTGAGCAATGCAGCTATCGGCACCCCCTTCGAAGGTAAGTATCTTCGGAAGCAGGGGGTTCCTAAAGCTGACATTTGAAAAAATTAAGAAAAAAACCATCATGGATTGCTGCTTTAATGCCTTTGCAATCAAAGAATCACTGACACAATGTATCGCAAGCTTTTTATAACACAGGGCTT
This sequence comes from Ascaphus truei, assembly GCF_040206685.1. Lineage (NCBI taxonomy): Eukaryota > Metazoa > Chordata > Amphibia > Anura > Ascaphidae > Ascaphus > Ascaphus truei. The sequence continues at coordinate 146,005,414 of NC_134485.1, read as the reverse complement.
TTTAGAGAAAGCGTTCATCCAAGTCATATCTTCTTTGTAGGTTTGATCTTGTTTCATAAAGGACTTTTAATTGCTTTTCAAAAATGGCGGGCAGAAATATAAGCTGCAGCTGGTGATCATTTCTGATGGAAGCTTGCAGTGGAGCATGCAATCAAAACACAAAAGAAAACTAAAATGGGATTTTATTTACATACTGTAAGATGCAAATTTAACTGATTTACTAACACAGCGGTGCGCAAAGTGGGGGCGCGGGCAGTTGCAGAGGTCCCGCACTCTCCCCCCAGGCATTTAAATGAAATGCCGAGGGACCGTGTGAGGCCTCTGCAACCTATACTTACCGAGGTTCAGCCGGCACCTGGACGCGTTAACATGGCAACGCGGCGTCAATTGATGCCGCGCGAGGTAAGAAGGGGGGGTGCACCAAGGAGGAGGACAGGCACGGGGGGGGGGAAAGTTTGCGCGCCCCTGTACTAACACATATTACTTGAATACAATAACACCCACACAATATCCCAACACCCCGCGTGGTTCCCCCAAAGTACTGAGGGTGCCCAAGGCACATAACCACCCAGTGTCCGTAAGGCAGTACCATCCTAAGTGTATGTGGAGTAGCGTTACCCCTGTGTGTCTTGTTGGTGCATTTGTGATACCTTCCTGGACACTCCTGTACACAGGTGGCACTGCCGGGCAAGGGATCAGTAAGGTCCCACGACGCGGGGCCTGCAAATCCCCCTCTCGCCTTATCCAGTCCACTGTGTGTGTGGCGAGCTCCAGCTGGAGTGTCTCACCGTTAAAGTCTATGGGCCTAAGGCGTGGCCGTCCGGTCACCACTGGAATACTAATGCTGTGCACAAAGGGGAGGCGTCCCTATCTCGGGGCCTTCCCTTTAACACACACAGTCTAGCAAAGAGGCTCAGTGCCTAACTACCAGGGGCTACCCTTGCCATCCTCCTTATGACTGGCACGCTACTCTGTTCGCGCCAAAACCTCTATCTCTCTCCTGACTGCATTTGCACCTTAGGATACTGGGACATGTAGTCCCTTGCAGAGCCGTTTTAAGATGGCCGCCACAACTCAGGGTCACTGCGCATGCGCGCCGCAGTCTGTTGTGCATGCGCGATCACAAAATGACTGCGTGTTACACTGCGCATGCTTAAAATCTAAGATGGCTGCACGTGCCTACGGGTCCCCCGCGTAGCTTCGCTGGCTCCGATCCTGCTGCCATCATCCCTCCCCACACCAGAGGTAAGGGGCTCCGCTACATACGTATATTGCTGACCTTTGCAATTATCTATACATATTGTGTGGTCATATTGTGGCAATATCACAGTAACATTTCTTTATAACAAAGAGTGCCCCTCTTTCTTTCTTTTTCTTTCTTGAGGTGATCTGAAGAGAGGTTGGATGACTTTCTTTTGAAACATAAACGAATGCTTCTGAATACTACGTACTCTGTATGTCTGAAAAATAAATCCTGTGTTGTACGTGTAGATCACTGCTTTTTAAAAGGTCTACTGGCTTCTACTGTAAATGACTATACATGTAAGGTCAATGCTGCTTAAAACAATGTGTGCACATACTAATTTATATTAATAAATGTTTACATATGTACAGTATAGACAAACATATGTGTACATAAATCTATATAAATATATAGAGACAGAAAGAGAGAGAGATATTTTCACTTTAAGGATTCTGTGTAATTAAGCCATCCTTCCTTCACGGCCCCACCATGGAAACTCCCTTAAACAGAGAAACTTCCCTTGCTAATACAACCGAAAAACACAGCTTCTACCATGCTTATCAGTTGCGTGATTTACTAGCTCCTCCGCTTGCTTTGAAACATCTCGCAAATCTATGACTGTTCCCTGTCTACCTCGCACCACCCATATCGAGTCCGGTCCAGATCACAGCTCGCTGCCGCACTGCTCCCTGCCAACATCATAAATGCAGCCATTAAAATATTTGTTTTAATTCTGACCTCAGAGTCACAGCTAATAAACAAGAAAGGCAACGGGAAAATTGAAAAACAAACTAGACGCAGCTGTTAGGAGTCGACGTTTCACAATTGTGTTTCAAGCATCCTTTAATACGGCCCATTATGACCTTCCCTATCTCATAAAAATAAACACACTGCAATATAAAGCGATCCCGAGCATAACGGCACACTTTCAACATCCATAGATTTTCCTATTTTTTTAAATTAATTTTTTAGATGATGTAGACTCAGAACAAAACATTATTGAAAACCTCTGCTAAAAATACATCTGTAACAGATGTTGTTTGTGAGCAGCGCGTGTGAGCGCTAGTGCACAGGGACAGCAGAAGCACACACCAAACTTCCCCCTCTCGCACACAGCCTGGGGATCTGGGCTGGACTGGCCCACTGGGGACCCATGGATATCCCCAGTGGGCCACGGAAGCCAACTCTCCCTCTCTCCTTCTCTCTAGCTGGGTCACTGCTGCTGCAGTGGTTCAAAATTTCTGCCCTCTACCGTCGGTCAGCTTTTTAATGACTGCGCTCATGAATACTGTCCTCTACCTCTCCTGTGCTCAAGTCAACACAAGTTTTGAGGGTAGGAAGAGGAGCAGGGAGCAGTATTCAGGAGGGTGCAGGGAACTGTTTGGAGGTGGCAGGGAGATGCTTCAACCCGCGGCTGCAACATTCCTGCGCTCTCTGTGCACCGGGAAGTGAGAGCCCAGGCCCAACCCCATCTGATGTCCCACTCTCCCTTTGATGTGACATGCTCTCTGCCCACCATGACCCTCTCTCCGCCCCATTACACACACACACACACACACACACACACTCACACTCTCTCTCTTTCTCTCTCTCTCTGTATATATATATATATATACAAACACACACACACACATACCGTATTGGCCTGAAGATAGCGCTGTTTTTCCCTCTAAAAATGTCCTTCTGAAAACTGTAATCGTATTATATGCGTAGTCTGACACCTTTTCTTTTTCATGGAGAATGCCTTCAAAACTTTAGGGTCGTATTGGTACCAGAATATGGAAGGTCCTGAGTTCGATCCATGCATGTGTAGTATATCCTATATATATATTCCCCATGTATTGCTATTCCAAAGGGAGAAGCACAGGGATTCACTGTCTGTTTTTCATATGTGTATTATATCAAATGTATTAATGTTCAATTCCCACATGGTGTAGGTGTGTGTATGTATCCGTTAGCAATAAAGCATTGAATTGAATGTTTAAAAAATGTGTGTTGTGTGATGTGACCCTCCTCTGCGACGCCGCGCACGAGAGCTGACAGCTGCAGAGTGGAGAGCACGTGGGCACAGCCCTATGAAGTGAGGAGAGAGTTGACAGCAAAGGGGAGAGAGATCTAGATGCCGGTAGATCCTCGCACCGACATTCTAACGCGATCCCCGTTATAACGCTGCCTCATTCTGTGGCCCCCAAGGACCGCATTATAAACGGGGTTCAGCTGTATATATATATATATATACATACAGTATATGACCTGGAGAGGAATTTGCTACAACGTGAATGCCATTGGATTATAAAGCTAGGTACACTACTGCCACGGGGTATGAACGAATATATGGGCTATGCCATGTTTCTGTGATTCCCAACCTACTGATGCTATTTTAGCAATAACTCGGTAATGTGTTTGTATTACTTTGATTCTGGCTATTTGACTCTTTTTTGTATCACATTACTAGTTTTGGAATACTATGACATGTCATGGTGGCATATAATATTATTATTAAATGTGGCAAAGGTGGAGACATATGATACTATACAGATTAGCTACTTTATTATTACTGTAAAGAAGGGACCACTCTTATGCCTTCATACTTAATAGAACTCCAAAAAATAAATAACTATTAGACTCAAATATAATAGGGCAATTAATTTAAGAAATCTGACTAGCAGTAACACAAGCAGACATCCACGATGTTGGATGAAATTACCTACCTACACAGTGATAGTCTGTGTAACATTTATGACTTATAATTTTATGTTACATACACTTTTGTCCTTATATTTTCCAATTTTTACTTGGAAAGGTTGATCTAATAATTTCTTATTTTATTACAATATTATTTGAGTCATGATATTATTACTGCCATCTGTAATTATGCCATTTTCTGTCTAGTCTTAGTATGTGCTTTATCAGCTCCTGACTTAAACTAAGATAAATAATTTTCTTAAACAATTTATACAATAATAATGTCAGTTTAAGAGTTTAAGGCTTTAATCCTGTAATAACTATCTGCCCTGTGCTTTTCACTTTTTCATGTTATTTAAGATCTTTGTCTTGTATTTAGACAATCTACGAACCAATTATACAGCACCGGACGGGGGGGGGGGGGGAGAAGGCATGCAGATACATAAATTATGACAATACATATGCCCCCTGCTCTCCACCCCCCCCACTCCCCTTTCCCCCCCACTCCCCTTCCCCCCCCCCACTCCCCTTTCCCCCCCTCCCCACTCCCCTTTCCCCCCTCCCTTCCCCCCCCCGCTCCCCCTTCCCCCCCGCTCCCCCTTCCCCCCCCTCCGCTCCCCCTTCCCCCCCTCCGCTCCCCTTTCCCCCCCTCCCCCCCTCCGCTCCACCTTCCCCCCCTCCGCTCCCCCTTCCCCCCCCCTCCGCTCCCCCTTCCCCCCCCTCCGCTCCCCCTTCCCCCCCCTCTGCTCCCCCTTCCCCCCCTCCGCTCCCCGTTCCCCCCTCCGCTCCCCGTTCCCCCCCTCCCCCCCTCCGCTCCCCCTTCCCCCCCCTCCGCTCCCCCCCTCCGCTCCTCTTTCCCCCCCCTCCGCTCCCCTTCCCCCCCCTCCGCTCCTCTTTCCCCCCCCCCTCCGCTCCCCCTTCCCCCCCCTCCCCTCCCCCTTCCCCCCTCCGCTCCCCCTTCCCCCCCCTCCGCTCCCCTTTCCCCCCCCTCCGCTCCCCTTTCCCCCCCCTCCGCTCCCCTTTCCCACCCCCCCCTCCGCTATTACGCATTTACATCCCGGGCAACGCCGGGTCTCTCAGCTAGTATATATATATATATATATACACACACACACACACACACACACATACACACCTATAAATATATACAAACTTGAGATATATATATATATATACACATATTGTTCCAATTGAAATTATGTATTTCATCGTTTTTCAGCTCAGCCCAACGCTCACCAAACTTGATGGTTTGCTCAGCTAAAACAATGTAGGGTGAGACGTTACGATACCCCTTTTTCCCCACAAACTATCCTGAGTGCCCTCTCTCATAATACCAATACTCACAGAGAAACAAACACAGGACTGCACTGTACATTATAATCTGGCAATAATCTATGAGGGTTATGTGTTGACGTCTCCCACCTGCAAAACTGGGGCAAAAATAGCACAAGATTTATCAAAGAAAAAACTCTGTTGCTCCCAATTGGATTTTTTTTTTTTTAAATAAATATGGTGTACCACATTTTACCCCAGTTTTGTAGCTGGTTTTTAATACATAACCCCATTAATGTGTTTTTCTTCTAAGCCAAGTTTTAATTTCTCAATAAATAAATACATTTGGTGGTCTGGAAGTGTCTATCAATGTTAAGTGCAACACATTCTTCTTTAGTTGAACCACTATTGTAGGTGCATTCGCAAATTTAGGCCACACCATGTAAAAATTAAATCCTTATACTATCACAATATGACTACAATTCCATCTTAGTGATCCATGCATGAAACAATGTTTTTACACTATGCAGTCCATTAATTATTTAATTAATTCCTTTAACACGTGCTGTAGTACATCATCTTGCTTCCAAAGGCATATCATTTTTGCAGATCAGCTTTAGGATACACTGTAGCTTGCACCTAGCAATTCAAAGTGCAGAAACCCCCAGCAAGAAATTAAGAAAATGATAGATCAGGGGTGGGAAAAGTGCGTCTCGCGGGGATGGTTGCCATCGGCCCGTCCAGGTAGGGACCCGCTCACCACCTGTGGTGCAGTCGACAAAGGCAGCTTCAGAGGCAGAGCGGCGGCGGAGGCAGCAGTAGCTCTGGGGCAGAAGAGACAGCAGCTCTGTGGCTGGAGCTCACTCAGGTGGTCCAAACACGGAAGTTAGGACCGACCGGAAGTCGGGCCGAGCTTCCATAATCACCGCCTGGGTGGACTCCAGCCACACTGCTGTCTCCTCCTCTGCTGCCGCTGAGCTGCTGTCTCCTCGGCAGCTGCCACCAAACTACTGCTGCCTTCTCTGCTGTCGCACTGCCTATGAAGCTGCCTCTGTAGCCAGCACCACAGGAAGGGAGTAAGAACAGTGAGGTGGAAGGGAGTAAGAACAGTGAGGTGAAAGAGATGAGCGAGCTGTGAGAGGGGAAGGCGAGTGAGTGAGGGTGAGAAAGGGGAGTGAGGAAGGGAGAAGGCAAGTGGGAGAGAGGAGGGAGAATTAAGAGAGAAGGGGCAGAGTGAGTGAGAAAAGCAGAGGCAGAGAGTGGTGAGTAGTGGAGCTTTGGTAAGCTTTGCGGGCACAGACTTAATGTAGATTCTACATTAATTATGTGGCCTGCGAAGCTTACCAAAGCCTGTCAAGTGGCACCGCAGCCAAAATAATTGCCCACCCCTGAGAGACTCTACTATGACATGTGCATCATGCTCCTTCTTGAATAACCCCTCTCCATATAACGACTCCTGACAATGCTTGCTAATGCAAGCAAGGACAATTCAAAGAAATTTAAGTCAATGGAACGGAACGATAACCCGTACTGGCACTTGATGAATGTGTCTTTTTAATTGTTATTACTAACTTAAGCAAGTCATACATCAATTAACCTACAGTAAGCATTTTTTGGGGTTTGTTAAATTAATCCATGTATCTGTAAGAACAGAAGTGCTGGTTTGAGACTTTCATGCGGATCTACAAATTACAATATTCCCAATATTTAAAAATATCATCTTATTCCCCCGGAGAAGTGTGTAATATTTTTCTTATTGGACAGTTTTAGTCTTTGTAAATCCTTGCAGATAATTTGAGCACATGGTGAAATGTATTACACCAGTCACCATATTGTTTTATAGGTTTTCTATGAGGAATTTGCATTGTGTATTTACCAACTAAGGGGCTGATTTTATATATGCCTATGCGGACGACTGGTCAGTTTTCAGACAATATTCTCAATTGGACTCAGTCACTTCGGCACACATAAAATTAGCACCTAAAGCAATGTTTTTAAAGTCACAAATTGGCTCTTTAAAAAAAATAATAATAATTAGGCAATGTTTTCCATGAATACAGATGTGATAGCATTTTATATGCATAATATGAAGAATAAATGGCAATAGCTTAATCTTATTCATATAAAGAATCTGTTTAAGTCTTTTTTAATGTACTATATTTAGGTACAGAGAAGCTTACATACTTGTAGAACTTTTCTAGAAAAGAAGGTTTTCTCATATTTTCTGTAGAAAAGCCAATTTCTTTCAGAAAACCTGTATGTAAATAATGTTACAAAGCACCATTAAAAAAAATGAGGGGCTCAGCCATATTCATTAAAAATCATCTAATATTGCAAAATGGATCTGTGCACAATATTTTATGGCAAATCCTGGCAGTTACATTAGGAAGGGTTTGGCATTGTGTATTTTATTAAAGCCTATCTAAGTATTGGTCCTAGGCTAACAGAATTTTAGACACCGTATGCTAGGTAAATGTTTATTGGCACTGTTAAAGTGCCTATATTCTCTACATACATTTTGCTTTCATTTATCAAAGAACTAATGTCTTGTTTGCAACTTCCCAAATCAATCTAACCTGCCATAATCATAAAACCTTCAGAAAAAGCCCTTTTAAAACTAATATATCAGAGGGAACATTATTACTAACAATAGCTCTCATTAGAGTAATGCACTAATTTACAGGCTTTGGGAAGTCCATAAAAACAGCAGAGAGCAACATTACTAGGTTGTAACCTAAGAATACTACATGAAGGCTGTCTGACCCAGCCCTCCTGCTCTCTTGACATTTACAAGATTGTCTTCTGCCTGTACTCAGATACTGCATAGGGATATGTTTGCCTTTTTTTTCTGACTTGTGTACACAAGCTTTTAGAAATGTAAACTGTCATCGTTCTTAAAGGAAAACATTGCTGAAAGGTCAAATATTGTGTACAAAGCTGCTCAAAAATATCTAAAGGGGCACTTAAAAGATACAGTATGAAAGGATAACAATACAAATTAGTTAAGGAGGTGTTGCTGGATTGAAAAAGTGGCATACAAATTATGCTGTAAACGTTCTAGTCACAGACCACAATTTCATGGGAAGATCCCAGCCTACTTCACGCCCCATGCTGTATTACAGTATTTCATTACATCTGCCACCACTGCAGAGAAAAGACACAAACTGTTCATTTTGTTAGGTGAGGAAGAACACTTCCCCAGCAAACCTGTAGACATACGAAATGCAGACAAAAAAACTGCGATAATTCCTTATTCCATACACTGACTGCAGAACTATGCCACAGACTTCTTACAACTGAGATATGAGGAATCTAAAAAGTTAGTGGGCAATAAGTGCAATGAGTGAGATTCTATTCAAGACAACAAACCCATGAGATTTCCTTGCACTGACACCCAGCTGAAACACGTGAAATCTCATAGGACTGCATTCTAGATCTTAATACTTTACATAATGGCAATCGGTCCTGAGTGTCTGCCCTCCATGAAGCCAGGGGCACTGCTAGGTCACTGGGAAAAAAAGATAATGATCCGTAAAAAAAACTGTGATCAACATTTCGGTGTAAAAACTCACAAGTACTGCTTAAAGTTGTGTCTTTACTTTAACAAACTGCAACTCAACAATTCATCTTGAGCTTGGACTGAGTAGATTAGAATAATTAATACTTTTTTTTGTACCCATTAGCCTTCTAAAAATTATATTTAGTTGGGAATGTGTCACGGGCATAGAGTTAAAGTTTTTCATAGCAAAATAGGGATCTTTAATAAGTTCCTTTAAATGTAATCTTAATATGTAAACGGAGAACAATTTACCAAATGCTGCCCCCTGGAGATTAATTTTTAAAGTAGCACTGTTAGTTTGAGATATGCAGCAGTATAACCAAACAGCGAAAAAATTGACCTTGATACTTATTGGGGTTTTTTAACCATAAAAAAATGCAAACCCACAATTAGCAGCCAACAGGATTAATGATGGTAGCGATTATATGTTCTAGGCATCTAGTCTAAAATGCCATCGTTCAGATGGTCCAAAAGAAGTGCCACTTATTTGGCCACATCCAACGGTTTAGATTATAAATATGTATTAATATTAATATGGAATATCTTTACTGTTTTTTTTCCTTTCACTGTTGCAGGAACCACCTCAGGTTGGAAACATTTTGTATTAATTTTGGGGTGCTGTGTTTTATTTTGCAGCTGGTTTTGAAACCGTTTTAAAATGTAATGGTTTTCATTGAAGTTTGCATTAGATTTTATATAGGTTGTTCATAAACTGTACCTTTTTAGCCAACCATAATAATAGCCACCAACATAATTGTTTTTCATACAGTATATACAATTTATAATGTTCCCTAACTTTTCTAACATCATAGGTTTCTTCTTCAAGTGTAATGTGCACTTGAATAAGAAACCTATGAGGTTTGAAAGCTATTTACATTATAACTTCATCTATGAAGAACTGTATCTAATGTTGGGATCACAGCCTGCATCAAATTTGCTTTTCTACAGAACCAACATTTAGATCTTTAAACTAGTTTGCTTCTTTTTACAGTGCAGTGTATCCTCGTAATATAGTATAAAAAAATAAACTAAAAAAACCCTATAAAATAATTGTGTAGAACAGAAAACCAGAGGTGAGTGCTGTCCAATATCAATGGCAATAACACTAGCACCCAATTTTAGTTTAAATTCTAAAGCAGTGGTTCTAAACCTTCTTTGAGCAGGGGCACCCCTGAAGAATTTTAAATCTCGGACCACCCCTGCTTGCTTACATGCATACACACTGACCCTATTTTTTCACAAGCTCCCGCCCACCCTCTTTTTACACACGCCACATTCACTCTTATACATCATACTGAACCTTTTACTCAAGAGAATCGACATTTATCTCTCTTTCTCACACAGCACTCACTCTCTTAATCATAAATACCACATTCACCCCCCCCCCCTTTCTTACACCACATACCTTCGCCAACCCCACAAAAAACCCTAGCATCACACACCCTCCCCACACAAAGCCATGCCACGGCCGGCTTGATGGCAGTGTCATCTGTGCAGTTGCACCAAACCTCGGGCTTACTGAGGCTCTTAGCTCTCACCCACAACATTGAATGTGATTGCCGGGGAAGAGCGCAGGGTCTCTGTAAGCTTCGGCATCTGCTCCTGCTCCTCATCGCTGGCATTTTTCCCTTGTGATGGTGCGGCCCATGACATTGCATCGACATGACAATGTGGCATCACATGATGCTGCAACGGAGCTGCAGGCAATGCCAGAGATGAGGAGCAGGAGAAGGTAAGAGGCCCTGGACTCTCCCACGGCACCAAGCCCCGCCAAACTCCTGGCCTCCTCTCCATCCAACACAAATCCCTTACTCCTTGCTTCATTCCTTACACCTCAATCATGTCAGCTGCTCAGCGGACACAGCCTACTCTGTCTGGAGATTAAGAGGCTCCTTTCTCTCCTCTGTGCTAAACTTAGAGAGGAAAGGCAGATTGCAGCCTCTACATTTCCAGGCAGTGAGGGAAGTGCCAGCTGAGCAGTTAGCAGAGGTTTTCCCCTTGAGCCACGGCAACCTTGACAGAGGGTCGAGACACAGCAGGGTTCCACTTACATGGCATCTTGGTTGAGAAAAACTGCTAAAAATTGTAGATCAAGAGGCCACGGAGATGGTAGAATAAGGGACTAGCTACGTGCTGCGCTTACATAAAAAATTGAAAAGCACCCTGAAAAATAAAGATTTGCGTAACAAAGCTCAACAGCCCTAGATAAGCACACAAGGATGGCTCCGAAAAAGCCTGTTGGGCAGAAAAAACAAAAACTGGCCGATGTTAGAGCTTACTTCGGCGGAGCAGGCTCGGGCGGCATAGCAGAAGAAATGGCACCGGTTTCAAACCCCGACACGGACACTGAACAAGAGGGAGAGGAGGAGGGGGTCAGCAATCAATCTCTTTTACCGGTACGCCGGTGTGATTTCGAGAGACTTTACAATGACCTGAAGTAAAAACAAAAAACAAAACTGTGCGCTACTACCTAACTACCTATAAAGTTTAAATGTATAAATATATACAGTGCAGTGACTATACCATCAATTTAGTGATAAAAAAATTATAAAAAATTAAACCACAACTCCCACAGTGAGATAATTATACATTAAATAATAAGTGCCACATAACCGTGTTGGGGATAATGGCGTCTGCAGCTGTAAACGCAGGGGTGGCTCAGCACCCCACACACACTAAGAGAATGGAAACAAAAGAAAACAGCGCACAACGCCAAATAGTGAAGCAAATTCAACAATATATTATAGAATTAAAAAGGGGGTAATATATCTGCGTACATGAAAAAAGTTGTAAAAGGCATGTAGTGTGTATCACACTGTTTACCACTCGGCAGCTGTTAACTGTAGAATCGAGTGCTTGCTTCCCTCTGCTGATGCAGCTCTATGTGAGGTATTTAAGACCTCTGGATAATGGCCTAATTATTCCCTGAAGAAGTAGTTAATTCTACGAAACTAGTTGGATGTAACATTCTATTGCCTTATATCTGCTTACATTGGCCTTTGTCTATGTATTGGCCTGTCCTGTTTTTATTTCATCCTGTGTGCTGTTTTGGACACTTGTGAGAGACTTTGTAAGACTGTTCAAACTTCCCTATTGAATCCACCACTGCTGTGTAGACAGTGACGTCATTACACAGCGTCCCGTGACGGAGCGGCATCGTGGCACGCTGAGGGCACCCCAGCAAGCTGCGTTTTAACCTCTGTGCAGAGGATACACCTGCCGAGGTACAGGAGCAGCTTCATATCGGCCAGGAAGCAGGAGCGATTTCACCGAGCCCCAGTACCAGCTGCTGAACCTGGCTGCATGAAGGGAAATCCCCTTGGGAGTGAAAGACTGACGTCCTGCCCCAGAATCAACTGAGCTGCATCAGCAGAGGGAAGCAAGCACCCGATTCTACAGTTAACAGCTGCCGAGTGGTAAACAGTGTGATACACACTACATGCCTTTTACCAACTTTTTTCATGTACGCAGATATATTACCCCCTTTTTAATTCTATAATATATTGTTGAATTTGCTTCACTATTTGGCGTTGTGCGCTGTTTTCTTTTGTTTCCAATGACCTGAAGTCCCTCTTGCAGGCCGATATAAAGGAGGTTAAAAGAGAAGTCACTAAACTGGGGGCAAGGACAGACGACATAGAACAAAAGGTCGACCTTACAATAAAAGTGGTAAAAAAGACGGAGAAAAAAACAGGGGACCTACAGAGGCAGATCGACGAATTAAAAGAACGCCAGGAAGATGCGGAGAACCACGACAGGCGGAATAACATCCGCATAAGAGGGGTCTCCGAGGAGGTAGGAGACTGCGAGGAGTATGTCGCGCGGTGGCTGGAGGCCCTGCTGCCAGACTGTAATAAGGAGGCGCGGGCCATGGATCATTGCCATAGGGCCCTCCGCTCCCGACCGCTACAGAGTGAGCAGCCACGGGACATCATACTTAGGCTGCACTTCTATACCACCAGATAAGCGGTACTACGCCAAACAAGGGCCCTGCCAAGTGTGGAGTTCGAGGGCAGCAAAATGCTGATATTTCAAGACTTGTCCCCAGTTACACTCCTCCGGCGCCGCAGCCTACTGCCGGTAACAAAGGTCCTACGGGATCAGAATGTGCGGTACAGATGGACCTTCCCGTTTGGGCTGATGGTGGCAAGGAACGGGAGGGCCATCACAATGAAAGAACCGGCGGAGGGACCGGCATTTTTGGCCAAACTGGGCCTGAAAGGGCCACCAGCCAGGGAGGTAGAGACAGAGGAGGCGCTGGAGCCCGAGTGGAGTGGAGGGGCTGGTCCGTCCAAGGCTAAGGGCGGAAGAAATTAAAGGTCTAAATGAGCCACGGAGGTTGCCCACAGTTAATAAACGTTGTGAAGTTACCAAAAACATAAGTTGCCCCACCTGTTGAAGAAATGTGCCTACCGGTGTGAATGGACACATAACCTGTGCTAAACCTGTCAAGGAACTCCCGTGGAGAAGCAGCCCTCAGATCAACCTCGAAGTCCCCCAGTCAAATGACAGAGGTGGCGACAATCCCTAGGGGAAAGAGACCAAAACCTACCTTGGATCTGTATCTCAGCATTGGACGAAGATGGCGGGGGAAATGGCGCCCTTCTGGAACCAGCTTGAGGTGCAGAACCAGGAAGGGCCGAAAAGGCGGGAGTAGAGCGCGCACTTCATCCTCCTCGAGGCAGAAGAAAATCCAAAATGGCGGCGGCCGGAAACCGGAAGTCATCACCAGAGAGCCGACGAAGCGGATGCCATCTTGGAGGGGGCAGCTATGGAGGCCGGCGGTGATGACGCATCGGAGAGCGACGCTGAAGACTAGGAAGCCCCCAGAGGCCCCAATAACAATGCCGGAGCCCGAGTTAGGGCAAAGGGCAGGGGAAGAGGGAAAACGGAGGAGAGGGCGAGTTAGCGGATCAGGGAAAAAGGGGGAATACGGAATGAAGAGGCGCTGAAGGGCGGGAAAGGGGGCCAGAGAAAGAGAAATAAAATAACAAAGGGGGGGAAAAAAGGAATAATAAAATAAATAAAGTGTTTTCCACTTAGATAGAAAGAAAGGTCCGGAGACAGGTTGAGAGAGAGCTAGCACAGATGGGGAGAGGGGTTAAAGTTTAAAGTTAAAAGTTAGGAGTTAGTTAGGGTGCTGAAAGAGCGCGGACACGGGGTGGCAGTAGGGCCACATACCCCGGAGTTGGTATGTGTCTCAGTCGGGTCTGGGGGAGGGGAGCCCCCGAGATCTTGATAAAGTCCTTGGGGGGCGTAGGGAGGGTTGTGGACGGGGGTCCACGATAATCGCCACCCCACAGGCGCTGGACTTGGCTTCAAGACCGGGATGTCTTGGAATCGACGACAAGTTATTGTTGTTATTTGTGTATTTACATTCATGTTGTGTTTTCCCCTATGTTTTCCCCCCTGATCTTCCCTTATGTGTCACACCCCGCCATCCTATACCCTTCCCCCCTTCCCCACTGTCGACCAAAACAGGAGGAGGCGACAATGGACAAGCTGGAGCTTCGAACAGCGGACCGCCGCGGCAGTCCAGAATAAATGGGATGGGCACTGAGAAAGAGTCACATTACGACAAACATAATGAATAGAGAAATCAGGTGCATCTCCCATAATGTTAAAGGATTTAACAGCCCCGCAAAACGTAAGTTGGCCTTTAGAGATTACAAAAGACACAAAGCTGACATTCTCTTTCTCCAAGAGACTCACTTTTCTAAAGCTAGCTTCCCAAAATTTCTAGACAAAGATTTTAGTACGGTACACCTAGCATCGGCAATAGAAAAAAAGAGAGGGGTGGCCATAGCTATCCATAATAGTGTACCGTTCAATCTAGATAAAAGGGTGGTGGACGCTGAAGGCAGATTCATTATACTCGTGGGGTCCATACAGGGTCATTCCCTCACGCTGGTCTCAATTTATGCCCCGTGTGAGCCGGCAGCAGATTTTTTTCCCTTCTCTTCCGGAGTTTGCAGCAGGAGGCGAGGGGACAGATGATTGTGGCTGGAGACCTGAATAGGACATTAAACCCTAAACTAGACCGTTGTACAGCACCTAACCACCCCCTCAGACAGGACGTATTAACCATCACACAAGGACTGTGGGACTGCCAGCTAGTGGACATCTGGAGGGAACAACACCCACAGACCAAGGACTATACATTTTACTCCCAACCCCACAACCGTTATAGCCGGATTGATTATTTCCTTGTATCTAATAGACTGGTCCCAGTGGTCTCCCATTCGGGAATACACGATATTTCGTGGTCAGACCACGCACCTATAGAGCTGCTAGACAGACCAGGAGCGGGCTGGAGACTAAACGAGTTGTTGTTAAAATTCCCAAAACTGTACTTAGAGATCGCAGACAAGATCAAGTAGTATTTTGCGGAGAACGAGGGTAGTGTGTCATCACCGGCCACGTTGTGGGAGGCCCATAAGGCTACCCTCAGAGGATCTCTTATGTGGCTTGCTGCTAGACGCAAAAGAGAACAAGAGAGCCAGATCAAAGAACTGCAGGAGAAATTGGCATCCCTCACTACAAAACATAAAAGCTACAAAAACGAAGCTACCCTGGAACAAATTCTAGATACTAAACGACAGTTAAATGTACGCTTGGCTTCCCAGGCTGAAAAAGAGATGAGCTGGACTAAGCGTAGATTTTTCGAGAAGGCGAACAAGTCGGACACCCTGTTGGCCAATAGACTCAGAAACAAGATACCAAACTACCACATTCAATCCATTCGCACGCAGAGGGGGGGGGGGGGGGGGGGAACTTACCTCAAATCCTAAGCGGATCGTAGCGGAATTTAAAAGCTACTATGAATCGCTCTATGATGGGGGTAAGGTCATACATAATCAGAAAATGAGGGGAAATCTCCGAGAATTTTTAAAAGAGGCGAACCTGCCAACACTGAGCAGAGCGGAGAGAGAAGCGTTACAGGAAGACTTCTCTTTACAAGGCGCCCGGCCCAGATGGCTTCTCAAACCTCTACTACAAAAAATATATGAAAGTCTTAGCCCCGCATTTGCTGAAACTATTTAATTCGGTTTTACAATGGGCCTCGTTCCCAGCACAGATGCTTCAGGCGTCGATCTCTTTGATCCATAAACCTGGAAAGGACCCGGCAGACTGTAAGAGCTACCGGCCCATCTCATTAATCAATACGGACATTAAAATTTTCTCTAAGTTTATAGCTAATTGAGTGGGTATCGTTCTTCCCAGGTTGATACACCCAGATCAGGTGGGGTTCATAGGAGGAAGGCAAGCGGCAGATAACACCAGACGAATAATTGATTTGATTGATTTGGTCCAAAAGCAAAACATTCCGTCAATGGTGTTGAGTCTGGACGCGGAAAAAGCCTTTGATAGGATCGACTGGCCCTACCTGAGAGAGACGCTAGAGGCATTTGGCTTTGAGGGATGCCTATTGGGAGCCATTATGGCACTGTACGAGGGGCCAGCAGCAAGGGTGCGACACCAGGGGTTCCCATCGGAACAGTTCCAGATCCGCAGTGGCACGAGGCAGGGGTGCCTGCTGTCCCCCTTGTTGTTCGCCCTCTGTATAGAACCCTTGGCGGCTCATTTGAGGATTAACCTGGTTATTTCGGGAATAACATTAAAAGAGCAGTCACATAAAGTGGCACTGTACGCGGATGATGTGATCCTGACATTGTCTCAGCCTCTTACCTCTCTGCCCAATGTGTTCTCAATTCTAGGGGAATTCAACCAAATTTCGGGGTTCAAAATTAATCAGGCCAAATCGGAAGCCCTCAACTTAAATTTACCTAAACATGTAGAAAAACTAATCGGACTCAATTTTAACTTTAAATGGCAGCCCTCCACGATCAAATATCTAGGGGTATATATATCCAAGGACTACAAAGCCTTGTATAAGGCAAATTATCCCAGGTTATTTAAGACTCTACGGGAGGATCTCAGGAGATGGACAGAGTGTGGCACCTCCTGGATAGGCAGAATTCACAGCGTAAAGATGAATCTCCTTCCACGGGTGCTATACATTTCCAGGCCCTCCCGATCCCCCTGCCAAAAGAGGAGATCCTCTCGCTTCAGTCCGCAATAACGAAGTTTATCTGGAATAAAAAAGGCCCCAGAATTAGAAAAGATATCTTGAGGAGGCCGACCTCGAGAGGAGGGCTGGGGGTGCCCTGTTTGCTTGCCTACTACGAAACAGCTCAATTAACGCAGATTCTGCAGTGGCACACGGACCCGACTCTCTGGAGATGGGTGGCACTGGAGAGAGAGTGTTGCGCTCCTGTAGAGCTGAAAAACCTGATTTGGCTGCCCAAGATTAGCAGATCTAGGATGCGAACACTGCTGCAGGCCATGCTGAATTCCCTGAAGGTCTAGAAGGCCACCAAATTTAGAAATTCTCTTACTACGCCAAACTTCTTGATCACCCCCTTATGGGGTAACCCAGACTTCGCTCCAGGCCTGGATAGCTCTAATTTCTCAAAATGGATTCAGGCAGGGTATCTCCGACTAAATGATCTGGAAGGCAGTAAGATAATCAAAACCTTTGCTCATATTAAGGAGGAAAAAAATATCCCGAACGCTGAATTATTTAGATGCCTTCAGATCAGGGCTTTCTAGAACAAAGCACCTATTCAGCCTCGGAGAACAAATTTTGAGCAGCTGTGTTCAAGAGAAACTGACACGAGGGGACTAACCTCTAGAATGTACAAGGAAGTGATCTGCCCCGAGACAGACGACAGGCCCAGGCTTAGCTATATGAGACAATGGGAAGCGGACTTAGGGGAGAATTTAGAGGATGAGGACTGGGATAGGATCCTGCAGGCAACAGCTAAAAGCTCTATCTGTACCACGTTAAAGGAGAACGCATATACGGTCCTGATGCGCTGGTACTACACCCCAACTAAACTATCTAAATTTGTCCGAGGCTATTCTCCGCTCTGCCCCAAGCAGTGTGGAGAAAGAGCGGACCTGCACCACATGCTGTGGTCCTGCACGAAGGTGGCTCCGATTTGGGCGGAAATGAAAGAGTGGCTGCAGCGGCTGATTGGGGTGGAGATCCCTCTTGACCCGTGGCTGTTCCTCCTGGGCAGACGGGTCCGGGGGTTCTCGAACGCAACGCACAAATTGATTACACATTTTGTCATGGCCACCAGATGTGAGATCGCAGCACTGTGGAAGCAACCAGACATTCCAATTGTACCCAAAATCAGAAACAGAATTTGGTTTGTCTGCCGGATGGAGCAGTTGACAAGCTTGGTCAACGACACCGGCACAAATTTTCTAAAAGTCTGGTCACCGTGGTTGACGCAGACAGACATCCCGGGGGTAGACTGTACCACTATACTGCAATAATAGTTAGAAGATGCGTTCTCCAGTGACTAAACGGATCCTGAACGGTAGGGGTCTCTAACGACGGACGGTAGGTTGAAGGCCACAGATAACGGGGTCCCGCCGAGAGATAGAGTCATAGGCCAGTGTCACTACCATCAGAAAGTAACTTGAGCACGAAATGGAGAGGCAGGAAGAAGGAGCAACAGATCTCAGCAATGAGGTCACCCCCACATCCATACTCCGCCTCCCCTCCCCTTCCAAATTCCCCTGTGTCCCCGTCTACTTGTTAGTCTTGTGTCTTGTCGTTTAGTGTTTGTTTTGATAGAGGTCAGAGGAGAAAATACGGTGGTTCTATGTAAGCCAATGGGCAGTGTTATCACGTATGTAATGTATCACCCAATAAAGTCAAAGTTATAAAAAAAAAAAAAAAAATTGTAGATCAAAACCCTTCCTTCATTAAGACATTTTGGTCTATATTTACTAAGCAAATTTAATTTATCTGCGCCGGAAGGTTTCTTGTGGAATAGAACCACTTGGTATACAGTGGCGGCCGCCTTTAGCCTCGTGCGGCCGTTTCAACGAGATTTTTAAAACCGCGGCAGATGCGGCATGTTCCGGTCGTTTTCCAGCCGTTTTAGGCGCTGCGGGCGGTTTCATTGTTTAGCACTATTAGCGCTGTCTAGCCATGAATGCGGCTGAACGCGGCAAAGTGCATGACATACGGAAAACATCCCCGAAAAAATTCGGGGATATAGGAGGATAAAAGGGGCCGCAACAGTATATGGATGTGACGATTTGGGGTTGAAAAGACTATAAGGATCACAATCACCAGACAGAACATAGGCTAATAAATGGTACTTCATTTGGCCGGGGCCTACTGTGAGTAACACATGGAGAACCGGGTGCCGAGCAATCAACGCAGTGAGAGGGGGATACTGACAAATGGGAACGGCGCCAACGGGGCTAGGACCCGAATGCTGGTCCCCCAGTTCAGTTTCAGGTATCCTGCAGGGTTAGACGCCTCGATGCTGTGGAGAAAACAATGCTCTGGTCTTGGAGTGTGTACTCTCCCAGCAGACGGGCAGGTTCTTCCCTATCTCCCCATTGTGCCTTAGCATGGCATCTGGCCCACACAATAGCTAGCCCTCCGACTCATTGTATACCTGGTACTCAGCCATTGTTACTGGCCCAGGCATGTAAAACACATATACATAAACATCAGTTACATATTACCAAGGTTGGGACATTTTCCAACCCTGGGATGGGACCATTAACCCTTGCCGTTGGTCGCCAACTTGACGGGCAGAGGCAGCATGCATGCTTAACCTTTTTTGGGATTGCCATACAGCCCCTACCATCACAACGCCTACTGTGTGTTCTTTGCAAACATCTATATTTACCACACTGCAATCCTTCAAGATTCACTGTTTGTTTGCCTACTGTATAACATGCTGTATAACTAGCACACATAGATTGATGCATTCACAGGCTATGACTCTTAGAGTATATTCTTCAAGCGAAAAAAATAATACAGACTTAGGAGGTAATTCCATATACAGATTTAGCTACAGTAGCTTACTGTCACCCGTAGACCGTCCGGAAAAGTCAATGTTTGCAGCACAGCATTAAACCTCTGGTGCCGCGAGCACTGGTAGCAGCAGCACCAAGGACAGTTACAGGTTAACTACATCAGTAGTCTGAAGTGGCCATTGGAACCATTTTGGTTTGGCCAAAAAACACCTGAACAGCCACTTTAAACAATTTAGAATAAGGCCTGTAGACTAATATCGACTGAGAATTAGACCGTACTAACTTTTGAGCAATTACTGTACTTTAATATTAGCAATATTTAGGAAAATGTAGTGTGAAAATCTGGTGAAAAACTGTTTGGTAATGTTTAATAAAGAATTTTTATTTTTTTTAAATAAACATAACTCAACTTTTACTTTTTTCTTTATTGTAAATAAAAAAAACTTAAGTTAAACTACCAAGGTTGTGAAGTATATTCGCTTGTAGATCCTTTTGCAATAATTAAACACATATTTTCTGACTGATCATATATACCATATGTCTCATACAATGATTGCCATGGTCAATACCTAGGATGTTGACCTTTCTTGTTATTTATAGTTATTTGTATTGTTTAAAAACATATAAATATAAGGGGACGAGAATAAATATAACATTTTACAATGATATAAATGTAAATATGTGTATATATATGTCTGTATATCTTTATTTGTATAGCGTCATCTATGTACATAGCGCTTTACAGCAGTAAAACACAACATAATATGAGACATAATAGGAATAAGCACTTCATACATAAAAGAAGACATTAAGCTAATTAGTCCCTGCACCGAAGAGCTTAAAATCTATGTGGTAAGTAGGGAGAACATTCAGAGCGTGTGCTAATAAGCAGTCTAAGATGTTTAGCTGAAAACGCCGCCGCAGAGACATTTCATAGCGGGACAATTCACTGTGATGTCTACTTCTGCACCTGACCGCCCCGACAAGCCAGGTCTGTCGCGCCCGTCCGCCTGCTCCGACAAATGCATGTTTAAATGTAACGCATGGGACCGCAACAGATGCCTAGACAGGCCTCTCCGACACACCATCTTTAAATTTCTTGCGGCCAGTCTAGATAGTGTAGTGGTCCCACATGGGACATTTAAACATGCCGTTATTGGAGTGGCAGACCTGGCTTGGCTTGTTGAGTCGGGTGCGCGGCTGACCGGACATCGTTGCAAAGTGTCCCTTGGCGAGCTGCCCTGCAGCTAAGTGTCCTGGCAGCAAAATGTCCCATTCTGCTGGTAAGTGCGTCTCCAAGGGTTCATGGTAAATGCATATGAGATGTATAGTATCAGTCAACAAAGTTACCCAAATGCTTAATTAAAGAGGTGTGGGCTATAAAGGTGTATAGAGAGGGTTCTAGTCAGATATTGAGGGACAGCGCATTCCAGAGGAGGAGTGAGTGAGAAATGTTTTAGGCAGAAGGGGGCTTTACATACAGGAGGACAGACTTCTGTAGACTGAATACATCCTTGAGCAGAACGTAAGAGTCAGGCAGGTGTATAGCAATAAATTAGGGCTGAGATGTAAAGCGTGTAAAACCTTAAAAGTGAGGAGAATTTTTTGTTACTAATATGGGATTTAATAGGAAACCAGGAGAAGGATTTCAGCAGGAGAGAAGCTGAGACCAATTTAGGAGAGAGCAGCAGCGTTTACATTAGATTGTAAGGGAGACAGGTGAGAGGCAGGCAGGACGAACAGTAGAAGGTTACAATAGTCAGACGGGAGATAATGAGGTCCTGCATTAGCGTTTTAGCAGTAAAGGGACAGAGGAGAGGGCGCATCTTAGCAATGTTACAGAGGAAAAATCAACAGGTACAGTATGTGTAGATTAATACAACTATATAGATATATAATATATATGTATAGATAGATATACCTACACATTATCACCCGTTAATAGATGATTTTACATGTTACAAATAATGCTTTGCTTGCTTTGTGATAAAATGACACACTAAAATAAAACACAAATTGTGAAAAAACATTAAAACCACAGAAAATTAATTAGCAAAACAAAGTTGGTAGCCTTTTTTAAATAAAATACAGTGTTATGGATCTCTCACTTAACTTCAATCCTTATGTTCTTTACCATTAACGCATCAAAATACTGAGCAATGTACAAACTATTAGTATAAAATCGGTATGTACAAAGGAGGAGTTAAACTGCTATACTAGCCTTGTGAAAAATCATGGTGCGCAAACTAATGGCATAGCTTATTTACAACTCTGAGGTTTTTCCAAAGTGTTACCTTATCTAGTTTAAGTATGGGGTCTCCAAATTAATGTCAGTGTTCATTCATTAAGAGCAAGTCAGCTGTTACCTGTCCAGTCAGTTCATTGACCACAATACAGTCAATCACAAAGGCCTATGTAAGAACACAATGACTAATCGAGATGACTCTTTCAGCTGGACACGGTCAATTAACAGGTCGGAGCTCACCTAGCCACAAGCTTCCTGCATCTGGGAAGTTGAGGAACAACTCCATATTGTTTTCTAATCATGTGTTAGGTGGTCATGACCCGTGTCTCTTACCCAAGTGGGAAAGGGCTCACTCACGCAGCTGTATCACTTGAAGCATCCTGCAACTATGGTAACTTCTAAAACACATGTAACCACTTTTACGTAAGCCAATGATTTCATAAACTCTGATTACAAAGAGTGGGGTTTGCTTAGTTCCACACCTCAAAGTATAGTTGCAGGAGTATTTGCAAGGATGAGTAGTGTAGACTGATGAGTAAACATGTGTGAACAGTATCTATTCATGAGCTAAAGGGACAGTCCCGTATAGCAGGTTTAAAAAATAATAATAATAATGATTGGTTTCCTTACAAAGATTCAAATCACCCTTGATGATCGCATCCTAAATACCTAAACAAAAATAATAATTTACCTGTGGCTTTGAGGATGGACCATTTTATTACCAAAGGACATTAGATAAAGATAGCAACTGTTCTCCTACCCCTAAAAATATTTGTTTACCATGGGAATGTGAAATCTTAAATACATTTTTTTTAAATACTTATGTAGTGAACTGTTCAGTGGGCCATGTCTGTAGGTGTTGACTTAGAATATGGGCACCAGGCTACCAAGTTCTTGGTCAGGATGGAGCGTGGAAGAGGAGTATAAGGGTATGATTATACCCATTCTGGCCTTGTGCATGCCCTCCCTCAGGGCGATGAGCCGCCTAACACCTGCACTGCAAACAGGTGGCATCGGGAGGCTTGCTGGAGGCGTGGTCATGACGTCACGTGAGCGGTTCAATCTCATTGGCTGAACCGCTCACGTGACACGGCCGTCGCTCAGGGAAAACAATTTCCCAGGCCTGCTCAGAAATAGCGTGCTTGGATGGCTTGTTCGCCGCGCGGTCGCACGCTCTTAGTGCAGGCTCAGTGAAAAACATGAATTTGTTTTGGTGGTGCGCGGCCGCCCGGATTGGGTATAATCACGGCCTAAGAAAGGTGCCAGGGACTTTTATTACAAAAGCTCAAACATAAGTTTGCAGAAATAATTCTTCAAAACAAAACAAATAAAGATGATCTCAGCAAAAAACATTTTTTACTTCACCCGGCAGTGAAACACCCAAGTAACTTGGCGCCTATCCTCTAAGGGTACTGACTTTGAAGAGTGAGGAAGGTCTACCCAATGTCTGGCTTCTGTTGAGGCTTGGACTAGGTGATCCTCTGAAAGTTGAGGCACAGGATCTATCTTCTATAAAACCTCAGGTACTCTTCTAGGTTTCCTAGAGTTCTGTCCAACTGTGGTAAGCTACGTCTGCTGGCTACTTGCCTTTCTGACTACTACATGGGTAGCTAACTCAGCTGCTCTTATCATGGTGGCATCCTTGGTCTAACTTTCTAGTCCAGGTCTTCTTACTCCCTCTTAATTTCAGTGTATTTTAGTGAAACTAACTATACTAATAACAGAGTCACTCTGCCCATCACACCACTAACTACTGGGAATGGAAAGGTCCAACTTAATAAGTGAATCCATTATTCACCACAAACTGTATTTTATAACATTCTTATCCTTCTCATATCACAATACATAGCCAAGTAGACCTTACTTTTTAGGGTGTAACATCTATACTTTAAAAAAGGTATGTCATTGATCTTAGTTAACTTTTGCCCTAGAGGGCCTGCTCTATGAATTATTGACATGTATCTAGTAGGCTGAAAGAAGTAACCGTGTGTCATGGGAGACCGGGCAATTTACACCTTTTTATCCGGATCATGCATTGAGCAAAACAAGATAATGAAATCAATTGTAAATTTATTCACAGGAAAAGGCAAACATAGTGTTACCCAAAATACAGGCAAAAAACACACTTACTTGGGACTGGGGTACAAAGCTAGACACTGCTGAAAGGTGCAGGAAATCCTAATAAGGATTTCCCCCTGATAACAGTTGCAAAAACAGGACAGAAAATATTCCAGGCAGCTTTAGCTGAAGCAGCCTTTTTCTTGCTAGAGAATTGAAATTTAGAATCCTAGCATCTAGAGAAAACTTTGAGAATCTTAAGAACCTTGGGAGAACGCTTAGAAAACACACTTTGGAGAACACACTTTCTAATGGCGCAAGGGTTTATTATACCTCTTCAGTTTCATTCACAGAAACCTACAGTCCTATCAGAAGCGTGAGAAATTTCTCAGTAGCCAATCAGAGCAGGGCTCACCTGGCTGATGATGTCAGAGGCAGGGGTGTGTTGAGCCAGCTTGAAAAAAACGTGTGGGTGGCAATATGAATCAGCCAATGGGAAATGTGCCCAAAAGCAGCATCTCCCCCCCCCCCCCCAGCTAACCCATTGCCGGCTCCACTAATTCTGCAGTCACAACTTGAGCCCCAGTGGGGTGCCCCCTGTTCTCTGGAACTGACACTTAGCCTTTTCCTGTTCACCAAATGGTTCTCCCCCCTCTGGACATCCTCACTTCTTTGAACTATGGACTCTTATGCAGACTAGCTGGCAATGTAAACATATGCCCAAGTTGACTGCATAAAGCCTTATAGTAAACGCACAACACGATATAAAGTACACTTTAAAAATTATCCTAAGTCTGTGGTTATGGGCAATAGAATAAGAAGCTGCACGTTACTTCTTACTAGCTATATTCCCCACACTCTGTACAATAAATTTAGGACTGGACTTTAAAAGTCCCCACACAACATTGTAGATGATTGGAGTACCCCCCCAGAACCTCTATACTGGTTCTGGGTGACCTGGGCATTTACTGTGTATCCCCATTAACCTAGGGACCCCTTGACTGTTTCAGGTACACCTGTGCTGAAGCAGGGACCCTAGTGGTGAGTCGCATAATACTTTTACAACAGTTGGATCCAAGAGCTGACATTCCTGAAACCCAAAACATGGAACAGGGGTAACCAAATGGGCTTAAACCTTTATTTGGAGCCTGGTTACCCCCCTACCATCACACTTCGCCCCTCAAGATGAAGGCTCCAGTACAGTCACCATATCAGGTGGCTTGCTGAGCCTGAAAGAAATTGAGGCTTTTGAAGTAAAACAGAGTCTCTCTGGCTGACAAAGTCCTTCAGCCGGGTGGTAGTTCTTGCCCCCAAGAGCAAAGTTCTGGGGTAATACCACACTTGATTTCCCCCCTCCACCCAAGATTTCCCTCCCTGGGTTTGGGGACACTGACCGCTAGGGTCACACATGACTGCAGGGGCTTGGGGCTGCTAACTGCAGCAACGCAGGTTTGAAAATTCTGAATTGCTGGTCCATCTTCTTGGGACCAGGCTGCCAGCACCAATGCCCCCTGGTCGGTCATCTTAGTCAGGGGGTCTGTCGGGACACTGCAACCAGTCACTAACTCCCTATAGTACTGCTGAGTGTCCCTGATCTCCCTATCTCTGTCACTACCCGGTAGTCAGTCTGATGGAGAGACTACTGAGTCTTCGTAGTCAGGGGGTCCATTGGAGCACTGTAGCCAGTCACTAAATCCCTAGTGGACTGGTTCCTGTCTCTAACCTCCCTGTCTAACCTGTCCCTCCCCATCACGACACTGTATTCAGTCGGATGGAGGGGCTGCTGACCGCCTGGGTCTACTGGGTGATCAGTCCACTGGGTTCCCCCAAGGCTTATCCCTAATGGGGACCCTCCATCTCCCTAACACCCCTCGCTTCAACTCCCAGTGGGGAGCTGCGAGCTGGAGAACGACTTCCCTTTGCTCCTCAGAGCCTACCCTAAACCTGCAAGGAACCACTACGTGGTCCGTTGCTGCATCTACCTGTCACGTGCGCTAACTACAAACAGGACTTAGACCACGGGGTTGAGGTGGGGATGTAAATAACCGCTGCCCTACAACCACAGAGCCGAGTCCGGAGTGCGTAGTCAGATTCGTATAGCCGGGTCAGGGTAGAAGAGTTTGGGTATGTCGTGGTACATGCAGTAGTCCGGGATTGGAGAGAGAAGAATGGTCGATAACCATAAGCCGTGGTCAGGGAGAAGAGAGCGTGGGAATCCAAGACGAGCCAAAGTCCAGGGGTAGAGAAGAGACGGGTCCGGGTACAAGTAGGGGTCAAATCACAGGTCAGGCATGGCACTAGGAACAGACAAGACTCAAGCAGCGAGCACAGCACATAAACCTTAGTTTATGCTCAGCAATGTGTTCAGGAAGCAGGAAGGTAAATAAAGGGAAAGGCACCAATCAGGAAGAGGCAGACGTAGTGACATCACCAGATAGCTGTGAGCGATAAAAGGAGAACGGATTGGGTTCAGCTGAGAGGCAGCTGATGATCCTCTAGTGTTGGTCACTGCGCAACGTGCATGCGTAGGTGGCATGCGGCGTGGGACGGAGATTTGGGTTGTGGGCATGCGCACCGGGGCCGCACCTCCGTGGTAGCGTTCCTCCGTTGATGTGTGTGCGGAGACTGGGGTCCGGGTGCACCGCCGACGCTGTGGCATGCCACGTCAGAGAGGCGGGGCTTAGCGGCGGTCCTAACACATCCTTAGCCGGAGCTTCTGGGGCTGGGACCCAGTCCGAACCCATACCCGGGTCCACAAACAGATCCTCATCTGCCCGTACCACCTCCTGGTATACCTCACTGCACTCTGATAATTCCCTACGGGTCACACCATCCGAACATAAGTTACAGTGGGGAAAAACACATACATGGGGGTATTGGTCGGGCATAGTCTGAGTCACCTGCCTGATCCCTCAGAGGTCCTCTGCGTGTGGGGGATCCAAATGTAGAGGAGTGTAAACCACCTTGGTGGGCATTGGTGCCGACTGCACCGGTGTCAGGGCAATTGCCCAACTGTGGCTCTCTGTGACCGATGTCACAAGAGCATCCTCTTCCTGTACCATCACCTGCAACCGTGTCCATGGGTACCGGTGCCTGGGCCAGATCCTATCAGGCTGCTTAGGTGTACCTGGTTGCAGGGGACCCTCCGGCCGACTGCTGCTGCTGGATGTTTCTGGGTCCGAAGCTGCTGCACTGCTGCCGTCTGCTTCACCTCTCACAAGACGTCCCTCCTGTAGCTGCGGAGCGTTGCCCTGGACTGGGGTTACTGGACTCCAGATACCGCAGGATCTGGTGGCCCAAATGCAG
Organism: Ascaphus truei; assembly: GCF_040206685.1. Classification (NCBI taxonomy): domain Eukaryota; kingdom Metazoa; phylum Chordata; class Amphibia; order Anura; family Ascaphidae; genus Ascaphus; species Ascaphus truei. The sequence continues at coordinate 145,978,189 of NC_134485.1, read as the reverse complement.
GGGGACGGTGACATCCTCAATAGACAGGGGTATCATAGGCTCCCCTACCTGGACAAGTGCAGTGCACACACTAAACTGCTTTTGATGGGCATTGTTGGATTGCAACTCGACCTCTGCAACCTGATGCCCCCCCATCTCCACTGCTGTTCCACTGGCTGCAGGTGTAGATACCTCCGTCAGAGTCCTTTGCTGGACGGGCTGCATGGCTGTACTCTGCTCATCTGTGTGTGCCAGCCGCACGGCGGCGAATGACCTCTCAGCTGGAGAACTTTGCCCCTGATAGGGGTTACCAGACTTGTCCCTGTCTGGACAATATGATCTGAGATGCTCAGTCCTGTTACACCGATAACACCGCCTTTCATGCCTCAGCTCTGCAAACTGGGATGTACGCTCCCCTGCAGGTGCTGTGGGCTTACCCTGGGGGACACTGAATTTAACTCAGCTCCCTCGGGTTCCTGAGCCAGACTAGCTCCATAGTGGGTGGTGTATTCATTAGCCAAGGTGGCTGCATCCAGACAAGTTTTTAGTTTTCTGTCCAAACCCAATCTCGAAACTCAGGTGGGCACTGCTGTAAAAACTGTTCTTTAAAGATCAAGTCCAGTATACTGTCATAGTTTGTAGCATCACACCCCTCCACCCACTAAATTTTCTACAAAATTGTCCTTGAAGCAAAATACATGTAAGTCTCCTTGGTCTTGTCCTCAGACCTGAGCATGCCACAGTATGCCTCTGGAGTGAGGGCATACTGGCATAACAATAAAGTCCTTACAGTCTGGTAGTCGCTGCTGTACGGTGATGGGATTGCCTGGAAGGTCTACATAGCTACCCCAGTCAATAGCGCCGACAACTGCAAAACCCAGTCCCATTCTGGTATATGGAACCAACGACACTGATCTTCGAAAATCTTTAAAAATCCGTTGATCCTGTCCATGCTATCTTCCAATTGGTTAAAACTGTGGGGTGACACTTTTGGCAGAGTTGGTTTGTCAGGATTCCGCCGGGGTCTTGGGAACTCCACACCTTGAGAATCTGCAAGTAGCTGTAGCTTTTGCTCGAAGGTGAGCTCCTTTCCCAAGGTGATGAGGAGAGAGATATGCCCTGTAGCAGGGAGACCGGTAGCCACCTGGATTACTCCGGCTAAACTCCCTTGATCATGCTCACCATGTCCATCCTTTTCATCACTGGCCTCTTCCTCCTCCTCTGCCCCCACTTCCACCAGGGCTGGATTAACCTCTGGTACCCTATCTGGGCTAGTGGACACTGCAACTGCAGTCGAGGTGGTATCCATCTCCGGTGAAGCAATAGTGGCTCCATGTTTCTCAAGATCCTCCTCCAGCACTGTCTTTTACCGACCTGCAGTCGGTAGTTCACATCCCTCACACCAGGTGACAATCCGTGAATGGTCCAAGGTCCGATAGTGACCTGACCTGCTGTCCATCTTCACCATGTGGCACTAAATTAAGTGACAGAGAGAACATGCGCTTTTTCTGCTTTGTGTAACGTGTGTAAGTCACTACTCGTTTTGAGAGCTCGCAATCTACGAGTTTCTCTTTATGTTAGAAGACCAATCAGGATTTTAAAACATAAAGCTCAATGATCCCACACGCTGCCACCAGTAAATAAAGCCTGTCACAGGAGACCAGGCAATTTACACCTTTTTATCCAGATCATACAATGAGCAAAACAAGATAATGAAATAAATTGTACATACAGTTAGGTCCGGAAATAATTGGACACTGATGCAAGTTTTGTTATTTCGGCTGTGTACCAAAATAAATTCAAGTTACAGTTAAATTATTAATATGGGCTTAAAGTGCAGTCTATCAGCTTTAATTTGAGGGTTTTCACATCCAAATTGGAGGAAGGGTTTAGGAATTACATCTCTTTAATATGTCGCCCCCTCTTTTTCAAGGGACCAAAAGTAATTGGACAATTGACTCAAAAGCTGTTTCATGGACAGGTGTGGGCTATTCCTTCGTTATTTCTTCATCAATTAAGCAGGTAAAAGGTCTGGAGTTGATTCCAGGTGTGGCATTCACATTTGAAAGCTGTTGCTGTGAACCCAGAACATGCGGTCAAAGGAGCTCTCAATGCAAGTGAAACAGGGCATCCTTAGGCTGCAAAAAAAAAGAAAATCCATCAGAGAGATAGCAGGAACATTAGGAGTGGCCAAATCAACAGTTTGGTACATTCTGAGAAAAAAAGAACGCACTGGTGAGCTCTGCAACACAAAAAGGCCTGGACGTCCACGGAAGACAACAGTGGTGGATGATTGTAGGATCCTTTCCATGGTAAAGAAAAACCCCTTCACAACATCTAGCCAAGTGAAGAACACTCTCCAGGAGGTAGACATATCATTATCCAAGTCTACCATAAAGAGAAGACTTCACGAGTGCAAATACAGAGGGTTCACCACAAGGTGCAAACCATTCATAAGCCTCGAGAATAGAAAGGCCAGATTAGACTTTGCCAAACAATATCTAAAAAAGCCAGCCCAGTTCTGGAACAGCATTCTTAGGACAGATGAAACTAAGATCAACCTGTACCAGAATGATGGGAAGAAAAAAGTATGGAGAAGGCTTGGAACGGCTCATGATACGAAGCATACCACATCATCTGTAAACACAGTGGAGGCAGTGTGATGGCATGGGCATGCATGGCTTACAATGGCACTGGGTCACTAGTGTTTATTGATGATGTGACAGAAGACAGAAGCAGCCGGATGAATTCTGAAGTGTATAGGGATATATTGTCTGCTAAGATTTAGCCAAATTCAGCGAAGTTGATTGGACGGCGCTACACTTTACAGATGGACAATGACTCAAAATATACTGCGAACGCAACCCAGGAGTTTTTTAAGGCAAAGAAGTGGAATATTCTGCAATTGCCAAGTCAATCACCTGATCTCAACCTGATCGAGCATGCATTTCACTTGCTGAAGACAAAACTTAAGGCAGAAAGACCCACGAACAAACAACAACTGAAGACAGCTGCACTAAAGACCTGGCAAAGCATCACAAAGGAGGAAACCAGCATTTGGTGATGTCCATGCGTTCCAGATTTCAAGCAGTCATTGCCTGCAAAGGATTCTCGACAAAGTATTAAAAATGAACATTTTATTTATGATTGTGTAATTTGTCCAATTACATTTGAGTCCCTTAAATAAGGGGACTGTGTATGAAAATGGTTGCAATTCCTAAACGTTTCATATGATATTTTTGTTCAACCCCTTGAATTAAAGCTGAAAGTCTGCAGTTCTATTGCATCTCGGTTGTTTCATTTAAAATCCATTGTGGTGGCATACAGAGCCAAAATAATGAAAATTGTGTCAGTGTCCAATTATTTCCAGACCTAACTGTATATTCACAGGTAAAGGCAAACACACAATGTTACCCAAAATACAGGCAAAAAACACACTTACTTGGGACTGGGGTACAAAGCTAGACTCTTATATGTGCAGGGAATCCTAATAAACAGGACAGAAAATATTCCAGACAGCTTTAGTTGAAGCAGCCTTTTTCTTGCTGGAGACTCGAAATTTAAATCCTAGCTTCTGGAGAAATCTTTGAGAATCTTTAAAACCTTCAGAGAACACTTGGAAAACACACATTAGATAACACACTTTCTAATGGGCGCAAGGGGTTATAATACCTGTTGAGTTTCATTCACAGAAACCAACAGTCCTATCAGAAGCGTGAGAAATTTCTCAGTAGCCAATCAGAGCAGGGCTCACCTGGCTGAACATGTCAGAGGCAGGGGCGTGTTGAGCCAGCTTGAAAAAAACGTGTGGGCAGGAAATAAAATTGAATCAGCCAGTGGGAAATGTGCCCACAAGCAGCATCTTAATCCCCCCCCCCCCCAGCTAACCCATTGCCGACTCAACTAAGTCTGCAGTCACAACTGGGGCCCCAGTGGTGTGCCCCCTGTTCTCTGGAACTGATACCTAGCCTTTTCCTGCTCACCAAATGGTTCTCTCCTGTCTGGACATCCTCTCTTCTTTGAACTATGGACTCTTATGCAGAGTAGCTGGCACCGCAAACATATGCCCAAGCTGACATTTTCATCTCCCGACTGGTAAGAAATTCTTCATAGAAAACTTTTATACTTGCCTCTCTCGTAATGTTGTGTATCTTATCAAATGTCCTTGTGGACTGGGATATGTCAGATCACAGGCTTCGACAGCACAAAGCTGCAATCCATAGGTGTGACAGAGGCTGCAGTGGCACACTGTTTAACACAAGCTAGACACAATTCAATTATGGTACCAGGTGATAGATGGGGTTGTGTAAGGAATCCGTTCCTGGTTTTGGCTGGAGCTCACTCTTGCAGAGTTGGTGAGCTCTCAGAACAGACCTTCCCTTGGATTTGCAAGCACTCACCTGTGCTTGCAATCACTGCAGCTCTGCCCCTATTCGCTGGCTATACTATATAGAGCCAGTCCCTCCCCCAGGAAGTTGTTGAGCATAAACCTAGATTCACTAGGATGTAACTGTGTTTGCCACAAGCTACTTTGACTTAGCCTTGCCTTGTTCAAGTGACCTCCTCAAACAAAAAAGTTATCTATTGGCGCTTAAATCTATTACTAAATGGTGAATCGGTGACTTATAATATGTGCTTAAATAATAGTGACAATTCAAACTCTTAAAGTGAATAAGTGATAAAGTGAATCACTATAATAAAATAAAATGCAGCTTCAACCCTTCATGTAGATTGCTTTTCCTCAATCCAAAAGTGTCAGATGTCCAGGATGTTTGTGGGGAGCGCAGATATATATGTGGAAAGAAAAACACAAGCAAAATAGTGCAAATATGCCTTTCAAAAAACTGGATATTCAGTGAGTTCTTAGTATAATCCAGAGAAATTTGTACTTACAAATTTCCCAAAGTACACATGTACATAAAGGTATCTTTTATCCCGAAACAGCAGCTTTCACCGAGATGTGTATATATATATATATATATATATATATATATATACATATACATATATATATATATATATATATATATATATATATATATATATATATTAATATATATATATATACAGGCATACTCCGCATTAACGTACGCAATGGGACCGGAGCATGTATGTAAAGTGAAAATGTTCTTAAAGTGAAGCACTACCCTTTCCCCACTTAACGATGCATGTACTGTACTGCAATCGTCATATACGTGCATAACTGATGTAAATAACGCATGTGTAACAGGCTCTATAGTCTCCCTGCTTGCTCACAGCTTCGGTACAGGTAGGGAGACAGTATTGCTGTTCATGACGTGCTGACAGGCGCATGCGCGAGCTGCCATTTGCCTATTGGGCGAGATGTACTTACTCGCGAGTGTACTTAAAGTGAGTGTCCTTAAACCGGGGTATGCCTGTACAGTGTTCGACAAATCACCCAAAAATCTACTCGCCCAACCAAAAAATCTACTCGCCACCTAGTCCCGCCCCCAACCCCGCCCCCAACCCCGCTTTAAAATAAAATATATAAATAAAATACATTTAATAAATTCCTAGTCAGAACAACATTCGTTTTTGACCATTTATATTTGCAGTGACTTCACTTCTTCTCAAATTATGCACTTCTTTTTACCAGCCTCAGTATGTCTCTAACTCCATTCATATATCTCCATCTCTCCTTCCTTCACCACTTCTCTGTTCACATGAACTCCTTTCTTACCTGCGTCCTCTGACACCACACAGCTATATCCCCTGCACTAAAAAACACCCCTACAAATCCTCCTCACACATCCTCTTTCTATCCATGCTTCTCCTCCTTGCTTCTGGGGATATCTCTCCCAATCCTGGTCCCTGTCTTATTTCTACTTGCTCTCGTCCTCGCCTGCCAAATGCAATCTCTACTCCTGGTGTTAACCCCTCCAACCTCATACCCATCCCCTGCCACCCTCCCTCCTCTCTCCCTTTCTCCTGTGCCCTTTGGAATGCTCGCTCCCTTTCTAACAAGTTCCTCTCTGTGCATGACTTCTTTCTCTCTCACTCCCTGCTTCTCTTTGCTATAACTGAGACCTGGCTCACTCAGTCTGACTCTGCTCTGGAAGCTGCCCTCTCCTACGGTGGCCTTTCCTTCTCCCACACTCCGCGCCTTGATGGCAGGGGTGGAGGTGTGGGGCTCCTGCTCTCCTCTCTCTGCCGTTACCGAACCCTTCCTATTCCCCCCTCTCTTGCTTTTCCCTCCTTTGAGGCTCACACTGTCCAGATCTTCTCTCCTCTCCCGGTCCATGTGGCGGTCATCTATCGCCCACCTACCTCTACTCATTCCCCTTCTACCTTTCTCTCTCACTTTGAATCCTGGCTCTCTTTCTTTCTCTCCTCAGACTCCCCTGTTCTTCTCCTTGGGGACTTCAATTGCCACATTGATGACCCCTCTCTTCCTTGGGCTTCCCGCTTTCTTTCTCTAACCTCTTCTTTTGGCCTTCAACAGTGGACTGCAGCCAGCACCCACAAGGATGGCCACTACTTAGACCTGGTTTTCACTAAAAACTTCTCTCTCTCCAATTTCTCCATTTCCCCTTTTCCTCTCTCTGACCATCACCTCATCTCATTCTCTCTATCTCGCTTCTCCCCTTCTCCACCTCCATCTACCCCCCGGTTCTGCAGAAACCTGCGCTCTATTCACTTACCTGACTTTGAGTCCACTTTAAGCTCCACCCTCTCCTCTCTCAGCTCTGTTACAGACCCTGACAACCTGGTCAGGAACTACAAATCTGCCTTGTCCTCGTCTCTTGATCTACATGCCCCGCTTTCTCTCTGCCGCACTCGCCCTTCTAACCCTAGACCCTGGCTAAATTCCCACACGCGGATGCTGCGTTCCTCCACTCGTTCCTCTGAACGCCTCTGGAGGAAGTCTCACACTCTCGCAGACTTCCTTCACTACAAATTTATGCTATCCTGTTTCAACTCTGCCCTCTCGCAAGCTAAACAAGCCTATTTTTCTGCACTAATCAACATGCACAAGTCTAACCCACGCCGACTGTTCTCTGTCTTTGATACTCTACTCAAACCATCCTCAGCTGCCTCTCCTTCCTCCATCTCCGCTCAGGACTTTGCTGACTATTTTAAGGAAAAGGTGGAATCCATACGGCAGAACATCCCCTCTGTTTCTTCCTCCCATCCTACACCTCTTCCTAACTCTCCTCCTGCCTTCCTTGACTCTTTTTCCACTGTCTCAGAGGAGGATGTGTCGCTGTTGATCGCCTCCTCTCCCTCTACCACTTGCCCTCTTGACCCCATTCCCTCCCATCTCCTAAAACCTCTAGCTCCTACTATAATCCCTACGCTCACACACATTTTTAACTCCTCCCTCTGCTCTGGAACCTTTCCATCCTCCTTCAAACATGCAACAGTCATACCATTACTCAAGAACAACAAGCTTGACCCTACCTGTCTTTCTAACTATCGACCTGTCTCCCTCCTGCCTTTTGCCTCTAAACTCCTTGAACGTCTTGTATTCTCTCGCTTGCTCCATTTTCTCAACACCTATTCTCTCCTAGACCCTCTACAATCTGGCTTCCGCTCTGCTCACTCCACCGAAACAGCCCTCACTAAAATAACTGACGACCTCCATGCTGCCAAAGACAGCGGTCATTACACTCTGCTCATATTACTCGACCTCTCTGCAGCATTTGACACAGTGGACCACCCTCTATTCCTCCACATTCTCCATACTCTAGGTATTCGGAACAAAGCTCTATCCTGGATCTCATCCTACCTCTCCCATTGTACTTTCAGTGTCTCTTCTGCTAACACCTCCTCCTCCTCTATTGATCTCTCTGTGGGGGTACCCCAGGGCTCTGTCCTGGGACCTCTTCTCTTTTCTCTGTACACACTCTCTCTAGGTGACCTAATAACATCTTTTGGGTTTAATTATCACCTCTATGCCGACGACACACAAATATACTTTTCAACACCTGTCCTTACACCTGCTGTACAAACCAAAGTTTCTGAATGTCTCTCTCCTATATCATCCTGGATGGCCCTCCGACGCCTTAAACTCAACATGGATAAAACAGAGCTCCTCATACTTCCTCCCAAACCTGGCCCTACTACCTCCTTCCACATTACTGTTGGAACTACAATCATTCACCCAGTAGCCCAAGCACGCTGCCTAGGGGTTACACTCGACTCCTCTCTCACATTCGCCCCTCACATTCTAAACATTTCTAAAACTTGTCGCTTTTTCCTCCGCAATATAACAAAGATACGCCCTTTCCTCTGTTGCTCGACTGCTAAAACTCTGACTCAGGCCCTCATTCTCTCCCGTCTTGATTACTGTAACCTCCTGCTGTCCGGCCTTCCTGCCTCTCACCTGTCTCCCCTACAATCTATCCTAAACGCTGCTGCCAGAATCACTCTACTCTTTCCTAGATCTGTCTCAGCATCTCCCCTCATGAAATCCCTCTCCTGGCTTCCGATCAAATCCCGCATCTCACATTCCATTCTTCTCCTCGCTTTTAAGGCTTTACACTCTTCTGCCCCTCCTTACATCTCATCCCTAATTTCTCGTTATGCACCATCCAGACTCTTGCGTTCTTCTCAAGGATGTCTTCTTTCTACCCCCTTTGTATCTAAAGCCCTCTCCCGCCTTAAACCTTTCTCACTTTCTGCCCCACACCTCTGGAATGCCCTTCCCCTCAGTACCCGACTAGCACCCTCTCTATCCACCTTTAAGACCCACCTTAAGACACACTTGCTTAAAGAAGCATATGAATAGCACTGTGGATATTCTGAACATGATACATAAAGCTTGACCCCCTGCAGACGCACTTACCAGAACTCCCTCCTACTGTCTCTGTACGTTCTACCTACCAATTAGACAGTAAGCTCCTCGGGGCAGGGACTCCTCTTCCGAAATGTTACTTTTATGTCTAAAGCACTTATTCCCATGATCTGTTATTTATATTATCTGTTATTTATTTGATTACCCCATGTATTACTACTGTGAAGCGCTATGTACATTAATGGCGCTATATAAATAAAGACATACAATACAATACAATACAATACAAATGTATTTATTACATTATACTACAATTAGTCCTTGATACGTGTGTGTGTGTAAGTGTGTAAATGTCGGATCTAGAAATAAAAGCCACAGGTGAATGACTAGTTTCCTGAACCCCTTAACCAGTGTCTAAAGCAGCAATCCCGCCTGGGATCTTACCCGATCCGCAGTCCCTCAATGTCCAGGTACCCTCATTCCCGCAATGTTATACATTGGAGGGGAGGTGTTCCCTACCTGTCTTCTGGGTTAGGGGGGGTTCCGATGTCTTCCGTGTGAAGCTTGAGTCAGATCTGGAAGAAAGCAGTATAAGTTATTTTGGTGTAGTATAGGACAGTTAAGATATATATAGGGTAAATAAGATATCCAGATACAGAGAGAGGGAGGGAGAGGAAGAGAGGGAGGGAGAGGAAGAGAGGGAGGGAGAGGAAGAGAGGGAGGGAGAGGAAGAGAGGGAGAGGAAGAGAGGGAGAGGAAGAGAGGGAGAGGAAGAGAGAGAGAGCGAGAGAGAGAGGAAGAGAGAGAGGAAGAGAGAGAGAGGAAGAGAGGAAGAGAGAGAGGAAGAGAGGGAGAGAGAGGGAGAGAGGAAGAGAGGGAGAGAGGAAGAGAGAGAGGGAGAGGGAGAGAGAGGGGAGAGAGGGAGAGAGGAAGAGAGGGAGAGAGGAAGAGAGGGAGAGAGAGAGGGAGAGGGAGAGAGAGGAAGAGAGGAGAAGAGAGGAAGAGAGGGAGAGAGAGAAAGAGAGGGAGAGAAAGGAAGAGAGGGAGAGAGAGGAAGAGATAGAGAGGAAGAGAGAGAGAGAGAGAGAGAGGAAGAGAGAGGAAGAGAGAGGGAGAGAAAGAGGAAGAGAGGGAGAGAGAGGAAGAGAGGGAGAGAAAGGAAGAGAGAGAGGAAGAGAGGAAGAGAGAGGGAGAGAGAGGAAGAGAGAGGGAGAGGGAGAGAGGAAGAGAGAGAGAGAGAGAGGAAGAGAGGAAGAGAGAGAGAGAGAGAGGAAGAGAGAGAGAGAGAGGAAGAGAGGAAGAGAGAGAGAGAGAGAGAGGAAGAGAGAGAGAGAGAGAGGAAGAGAGGAAGAGAGAGAGGAAGAGAGAGAGAGAGGGAGAGGGAGAGGAAGAGAGAGAGAGGGAGAGAGGAAGAGAGAGAGAGAGGGAGAGAGAGGAAGAGAAGGAGAGAGAGGAAGAGAGGGAGAGAGAGGAAGAGAGGGAGAGAGAGGAAGAGAGGGAGAGAGAGGAAGAGAGAG